>NC_034432.1:1687605-1695834 GCF_002078875.1 Numida meleagris | reverse complement strand
GCGGGGACAAAAGGACACGGGGATATGGGGACAGGGGGACGTGGAGTGCAGGGACATGGGGACGCAGGGACATAGGGACATAGAGCGCAGGAACATGGAACAGGGGACATGGGGACACAGGGACATGGGTGTGCAGAGGGACACTCACGCCTGGATCTGTCCCTGTGCACCCGTGTCCCCAGGTCCCCGCACACGGGTTCACATGGATTTGGGCACAAGGGAGCACACAAAAGTGAGCGTGTGTGGTTGTGGCGTGCACACGGACACATGCAGACATGGGTGCGCTCAGATGTGGGTGCACAAGGATGCGGGCGCTGATGGACATGGGAGCACGCGTGGACACGGGTGAGAGTGAACATAGGAACACAGACACGAGCACCAGGTCCATGGGCACCCGTGGGCACGAGCGCTCGTGTGCGTGGGCATCCATGGACATGGTTGCACGTGGAGACGGCTACACAGGGACATGGGAAGACACGGACATGAGAGCACACACCACGGTGCACGTGGACACGGGAACACGCGGATGCACACGGACAGGGGAACACACAGACAGGGGCACCCGCATCCATCCACCCCCATGGTGCACGTGGAAGTGGGAAGGCATGGATGCACACAGACCTGAGCTCACACGGACATGGGGACACACGGACACTGGCACCCATGGACGCACGGACATGGGCACCCCTGGACGCCCATGGACACGAAGCACATGGACGCGTGGGTAAGCTCACAACCAGGGATGTCCATGGCCGGGGATGAACACAATCGTGGCTGCACACGGACACGGCTACGAGCCCCACACCCACACCCCAGCTCTGGGCCCCCCGTGGAGCCCCCAGCACCCACCTTGGATGGTTCCTTGGGGCAGCCGTCCCCCGCCGTAGCCGTCCGCCAGCTTGGCCCACTGGTAGGCGAGCGGCGCGGCCCCTCCTCGGCTGTAGCAGCGCAGCAGGACGCTGCCCCCCAGCGCCTGGTCCCCTTCGGCCCAGCACTGCGGGACGGCCGGCTTCTCTGCGGGGCGAGGAGCAGCGTCACCACCAGGGGCAGGGGCACCACCGGGGACATTGACACCACCGGGGACACGGTCATCACAAGGGATGTGGTCACTACCAGGGGCATCGTCATCACCTGTGCCACCATCACCACCAGGGATATGGTCACCACCGGGGTCGTGGACGCCACCGGGGACATTGTCACCGCCACCAGGGACGTGGTCACCAGCAGGGACAATGTCACTGCTGGGCATCGCCGCCACCAGGGTCATGGTCACCGCCACCATGGACAGCGTCACCCCTAGGGACACTGACACTTCCAGTCCCATTGCTCCCACCATGGACGTGGTCACCACCAGGGCCACCATCACCACGTGGGACACTGCCACCACCAGGGCCACCATCACCACCACAGAGACGGTCACCACCGGTGCCACCGCGTCACAGCACCGGCCACCACCGGGACGGGGCCCACGGGGGTCTCACCTTGCACGGTGACGATGACCTCGTGCACGGCCACGGTGTTCTTCTTGACACGGCACTGGTAGGTGCCGGTGTCGGAGACCTGCAGGTCGGCCAGGCGGATGGAGGCGTCGTGCTGCCCGGGGTCGTTCTGCACGAAGGCCACGCGGTCCTGCAGCCCCGAGCCGCTGCCGTAGTTCACGTGGTGGTCGTGGTAGGAAAGGAACTGGGGAGGGGAGAGGAACAGGGTGTGAGGGTGGGCAGAGGGACCCAGGGGGCTGCTGCTCCCTCCCTGCTCCTTGCATGACACTGCTGCACTCCCTTGTGTCCCTGCATCCCTCCTGTTCCATCCCTCTTTATCCCTTTCTCCTACCCCATATCTGCTCCTCTCTCTCTCCTTGGCCATCCCTCCTTATCCCATCCCATCCCATCCCACCCCTCCTGCCCCATCCCTCCCCATCCTCCCTCCATCCCTCCCAGCCCCACAGGACGGGGTCACCTGGGTGACCCCACACCCAGCTCCCCACACTCACCACGTTCTCGGGGCCGGTGCGCTCGGGCGTGATCTGGATCCACTCGATGCCCACGCCCTGGGGACCGTTGTCCTCGGGCTCGAGGACGTAGGGGCAGCCCAGCTTCACTGAGTCGCCCTTGGCCAAGTACAGCACCTCGCGGCCTTTGCTGTTGATCCTTACGGCCAGGAGGAGAGCTGGGGAGAGGGCAGTGTGTGAGCACCCTGACCCTGTGCCCCACAGCAGCCTGACCCCACAACCCACGCCACCCCAACCCTACGACCCGCAGCACTCTAACCCTGTAACCCAAAGAACCCTGACCTGATAACTCGCCCCATCCCCATCCCCACAGCCCCCTGCCCCACATCACCCCACCCGCTGGTGCTTGGATACCCATCCACGGACACCCCAGCGGGATGGAGCACCCATCGGCGTCGGCACCGTTGTGGTCACCGTGGCCGCAGTGCCACCCGCTCGGCTTGGGGACACGGCCCTGCCAGCATCCCCTCCATCCACCCTCGGTGACATCGGGGCCGTGGCACCTACCTGGCATGAGCCCCAGCAGCAGGAGCTGCCCGGCGCCGTGCCGTGCCATCGCGCTGCGGTGCCGGCGGTGAGGAGGAGGAGGAGGAGTGCGGGCGGAGGAAGGCTCCGAGGCGACGAGGCACCCGGCGCGCGCGGCCCTTTTACATGCTGGGCCCGGGCGCTCCTCCCTGTGGGGCGGATGCCTTTGGGATGACTGAGTGGCTCCGAGCTGTGCGTGAGCGATGCCGCCCTGCTCCACTCCCTACCCGGTAATTACGCGCTGCTGTGCCATGTGGGGTTGCATCCCATCGGAGCGGGGCCAGGGGCTGTAGTATGGGTTGGGGGCCATGGGGCGCTCGGTGGGGCGGTGGGGCGCGGATGGGTGGGGGGCTGCAGACCCCACTGGGGGCCGTCACCCTGCAGTAGGCAGCGGGGGGAGCAGTGGGGTCAGTGGGGAAGATCCACTTGGGATCCATCGGATGCGTCCCAAGGAGACGGCGGTGCTGCCCCACGCAGCCCCAAAAGGGTTTTGGTGTCGGAGAGGGACACAATTGTGGGAGCTTAATGGTGTGGTTGGGCCATGGGGCTTCGTCCCCCACAGATCCCTCCTCTGGTCCGGCTCCCTTGGCACGGGGACGCTGCCACCGCAAGGGGACCACCGAGCCCACCTCGGTGACATTGGGTGACGCAGGGACACGGTGGCAGCACGGGGATGCATTGCAGTGGGGATGGAGGAGGTGGGGACCTGCAGTGACCACGGATGGGTTGGGGACAAGAAAGGCAGAGCAGCGTGAGCTGGGGACAGGGGGACCGCAGATGGACAGAAGGGTTGGGGACAGGGATGCCACGCAGCGAGCGTGGATGGGTTGGGGACAGGGATGCCACACAATGGGAATGGAGGACTTGGGGCCAGGGATGGTGGCAGCTGGGGACACGGATGCCACGCAGGTGACAAAGCCCACGCGGGGGCAGCTCAATCCCTGGGACCCCCTCCTCCCTCCCCACCCCATGCCCCATCGGGGCCGTGCCACACGCAGGGCAGCTCCGGTCACTGCCCGGTGCCCCGCGGCGCAGCTCGGCTCCGCCGGCGTTTTCCGCCCCACTGCCCGATCCGGCCGGGCAGCACCTCCCTGCCGGCCCCAAACGCTCCCCGGGGCCACAGCTGCTCCATTTACTGTCCCCACGCTGAGCTCATCGCTGTCACTTAACCCTTGCCGGGAATCGGGGCCGAGCTGGGCACGTGCTGGGCAGCGTCTGTGATTTGGGGCCCCTGCGGCGGCACCGAGGGGACGGTCCCCACCGCGGCGCGGCCTCGGCTCGGTGGCTCCGGTGACTCCCGCATTCCTCGTGTGGGGGGTGGGGGGTGGGGATGGCACCCGGCCCCGGTGGTCACCGTCCCCGGGACGCGGTGGCGTTGGGAGCCGTGGGGCTGAGCGCGGCGTAGGACGCGGCACCGCGTGGCCAAGGTGGTGACGGGGATGGAGGTGACCCCTGGGGACACCAGAGGCCCCGTGGAATTCAGGCTGACCCCAAAGGGGCCACGCGGCCCCACGGTGCCCGGCTCCAGCGGGGGCACCCGGAGCGAATGCAGCGCTTTGGGGACACAGGAGGAGGTGGCACTGCCCCTCTGCCCACCCCGCAGCCCCCCACGCCGTCTCCCTGCCCTGGGCAGTGTCGTCTTTCCCAGCTCTCCTTATTTTTCAGCTGCTCGGTGAATTAATCAGAGCCACTCCTCCGGGATCCCAGCCCTGCGAAGCCGCCAGGCCCCGTCCCGCTGTGGTTTGTTGTGCTTTTTTTTTTTTACTGTTCCGAGGTTTGCATCATGCTTTGCTTTGTCCCTGCACAAGGCCACTGCCACAGGGCCTGGAGGTGACACGGCGCTGAGCCAGTGGTGCTCACAGGGCGGGGGTGGCAGCGGGGCAATGACGGCTCCGGGTTGGGCTGCGCCTGGGTCATGGGAACCCAGTGGAGCCCCCCAGGAATAGGGCAGGGGCTGGGGATGCTCCTGTCCCCAGCAAGCAGGGAGCGGGGCAGGGGGCTGTCCCTGATGCTAACCCTGACCCCAATCCTACCCTAACCCAGCCCCGACCCTGAACCCTACCCCAGTTCTAACCCTAACCCAACCCTAACTCCAACCCAACGCTGAGCCAAACTACACCCCCAATCCCAACCCCTACCCCAACCCCAGCCCTGACCTGTAAGTGGGAAACAAGAGAAGGACAGGAGCTGCCGCCTGCTCCACCAACATCTCTGTTTGCAGACAACTCTGCCTAAGAAAGCCGCAGCCGCCGAGCTGCCGCGTTCTGCTCCGCCTGGGGCTCGGCCCCGCTCCCCACGCGCCGCTCCACCTGGGCGCAATACTTCTCGGGGATGCCAGCAGCTCTGCGGGGGGGAGAAGAAACCATCAGGCAACCCAGAGCCGGGCCGAGCTTCAGGCACGCAGCCCCGGAGGGAGCAGGGACCCACGGGGAGTCCCAACGGGACAGGGCTCGGGGACGCGGGCATCACCTGAGCTCCTGGATCTTCTGCTGCTTGAGCTGGGCGATGCGCCGGCTGCGCTGGCGAGCCTCCTCCTGCAGCCGCTGGCATTCCTCGAAGGCGGCCGCGCGCTCCCGGGCCTGCTGCTGCTGCCTCTCCCGCATCTGACGTCGGATGTCGTCGGCGTGGGCGAGCTGCAGGGCTGCCCTCCGCGCCTCCTCCGCCTTCTCCTTCTCCATCTGCTCCTGCTGGGCCCTGCGGTGGGGAAGGACCCCCGAGGTCACCGAGTCCAAGCGTCAAGCCGGCCCCGCCGCGCCCGCCCCGGGGGATCGTGGAGTCGTAGAATGGTTGAGGTTGGGGAAGATCCCCGAGGTCATCGCGTTGACCCATCCCCAACGAGAGAAGCACAGAATCATGGAACCGTTAGGGTTGGAAAAGACCTCTGAGATCTTCAGATCCAGCCGCTGGCCCATCCCCGCCGTGCCCACTGAAACCATCCCGGGATCGGGGAATCGTGAAGGTTGAGGAAGACCCCTAAGATCCCCAAGGCCAACCCCAGCCCATCCCCACCATTCCCACCCACAGAACCATGAGGGTTGGAGACCTCCAAGATCCCCACTTCCAACCCCAACCCGTTCCCACCGTAGAACCATAGAATCAGCAAGGTTGGAAAAGACCTCCAAGCTCATCCAGCCCAACCATCCACAATTCCCACCCGCAGAACCGATAGGGTTGGAGACCTCCAAGATCCCCAAGTCCAACCGCAACCCATCCCCACCATTCCCACCCACAGAACCATGAGGGTTGGAGACCCCCAAGATCCCCAGGCCCAACGCCAACCTTCACTCACCATGACCACGTCCCTCCGTGCCACGTCTCCATCTTTCAGAGGCACCTCCAGGGACGGTGACCCCCCCACCCCCCCGGGCACCCCGTGCCAACGCACCGCTGCTCTTTCAGAGACCACATTTTCCCAACTCCCATCCTGACCCCCCCCAACCCCTGCCCTTGGCGCACACCTCCCACCTCACCACGCCGAGCTCGGCGCGGCGCCCGTCTCACCGGAGGATGCGCTCGAAGTCGTGCCGGTCCCGCTGCACCTGCACGGCCATGCAGTGCTCCCGCGCCGCGATCTGCTCCCTCCGGCCCCGCCGCAGCTGCTCCTCCATCTCGGCCTTCTTCCGCGCCGCCTCCTTCTCCTTCCTCCTCCACTCCCGCTCCGCCGCCTCCTGGCTGCGCTTGGCCCTCAGCGCGTCCTGCCCACGGGGACAGAGGGGACAGGAGGGGTGGGCGGTGGGGACGGCAGCCCGCCGAGGGGGTGGTCGTGCGGGGCCGCGGCTCCGCTCCTTGCTCCACAAGGGCAGATCGGGTACCGTGCCTCGCTGCGGGCGCAGCTCACCCGCTCTGCCTGCTGGTCGAGGGCCCTCTCCTGCATGGCCCTGAGCCGCGCCATCTCCTTCTCCTTCTCCCGACGGATCCTCTCCTGCTCGGCTTCGAGCTCTGCCTCCCGCTCCTACGTGGGACAGAGCCCGGTGGCGGCTCCCTGCGTCCCGTCACCCGCCCGTGCCGCCGCGCTCGGGCCCAGTACCATTTTCTGCCGCTGGTACTCCAGCACCCGCTCGTCCGCCATCCTCTCCTGCTGCAGCCGCTCCTCCTTGCACCTCTGGTTCTCGTCGTTGATGCGTTTAATCTCAGCCTGGATTTTCTTCTGCTGCTCCCTCTTCTGCTCCAGCTCCTGAACCGCAGAGCTGAGGGTCTGTGGGCTGCGTGCACCCAGCGCTCGCTCCGGGTGGGCAGAGCTCGGTGGCTGGGGGTCGCTTTGGGGGGGTGGCTCAGCCTCCCCAGGAGACCACAGCCTCAATTCTGCCGGCTCGTGCGTCCACGCATTGAGACCGACTCCCCCAGCACCGGGTCACCCTTCCAACGGGGTGAAAATCGGCCTTCATCCCCCTCTGCTCCCCGGCAGCTCCCTGGCTCCTGCCCAGCACCTTCTGCTCCTCCATCTTCAGCTGCTCCAGGTACCGCAGCACCTCCTGGCTCTCCTGGTCCCGCTGCTCAGCCCTCAGCGCCCGCTCCTCCGCGTTCTTCTCTATCTGCTTCACCAGCTCCTGTCTACCCCTGGAAAGAGCCACGGGATCACAGCGTGGTTGGGTTGGAAGGGACCTCGAAGCCCAGAGAACCACGGGATCACAGCGTGGTTGGGTTGGAAGGGACCTNGCCGGCAGGGCCGGGCCACGCTCCAGTTCTGCAGGCGGGGAGCGCTGAAAGCGTCCTCGTACTGCGGGGAGGGGAACGCGGCCGCTAGAAGAGCCCTCCCGGCGTCCCCGCCATTCCCCCCGGTCCCGGTATCCACGAGTCCCGGTCCTCCCGGTGTCGCCGGGCCCGGTTCCCCCGGACCCGCCCTCCCTGCCCCCCCCGGTTTCCCGGCCCGGTCCCCACCTGCCCCGCTCCGTACCGCGCCGCCATCAGCGTCCTCCGTCTCCTAGCAACCGCGCCCCGTGACGCCGCAGCGCGCCCCCTGGCGGCCGCGGGGAGAAATGCGGGCACGGGGCGGGGCGGGGGGGGTCCGCGTTCGGGGTCGGGATCGTTCGGGGTTTGGGGTCGGTGTGTAGGGTTGGGGGTCAGGGATGGGGCACCCTGGAGCCAGGTGGGGGGGCAGTGCGTCGGTTGGGGTCAGTGTTTGGGGCTGGGGTCTGTATTCGGGTTGGGGTCAGTCCAGTCGTTGGGCTCATCCCATCGTGACCTCCGCTAAACGAACCCCCCCCACACGCCCCCCCACTTTTGGGACCAGGCAATGGGGCAGCGCTTCGTTCACTTTGGCTTTATTTCCTTTTTTCTCATTTCTTTCCTTTATTTTGCTCTCTTTTCTTTTTTTTTTTTTTTCATTCCCAGCTGCGGATCCCGGTGCCGGCTCCGACGAGCACCAAATCGCTGCGGCCAATCCTGGGGGCGGGGGGCACCGGGCAGCGGGGTCGGGGGGGGGGAACAACGTCAGAAAGAAATAAATAGTGCTGGAACCACGCGGAAATACAAAAAAAAATCCCGGCCAAAAAGCAAAATAATAATAATATTAATAATAATAATAATAATAATTCAACCCCCGAAGCTAATGACGAACCCAACGATGTGTCGGGGTGGAAGTGGGGAAGAGCTGAATTCTTGGCTTCGATTTGCACGGAGAACCCGCGGAGGTGGGGCTGGGCAGCCCCCCCCCCCGGCGCTGAGCATCCGATGTGGGGCGGCTGTGGGGCGGCGTT
>NC_034432.1:1684373-1685892 GCF_002078875.1 Numida meleagris | reverse complement strand
CCTGGGCCACCATCCTGACCCCTGGGCCACCATTGTTCACCCTTGGCCACCATCCTGAAACCCTGGGCCACCACCCTGCACCCTTCTAACGGAGACGCCCCCAGCCCCTTCCTGCAGGGTGGGCAGCCACGCACCACGGAGGTGCACTGGGTTCAGGGAGGTGTGAGGTGCAACCCACGCGGCGCTGCAAACTTCGGGGACCCCCCCGCATCCCCTCGTGGGCTCGGAGGCTTGGAGAGATGCGGGCTTTGCGGCTGCAATCCAGGGGGCATGGGGTGGTCCCACCGCCATGGGCACAGCCCGCAGCAGGAAGGGTGGGGGGCACTGGGGGGTGCCTACGAGGGCAGCGTCGCGCTGCGCTTTCAGGGCCTCCAGCTGGGCCGCGCGCTGCTCCTTGCTCAGCACTCGGGACGATTCCTGGATGCGCTGGAAATCCCGCAGGCCAATGATGAGGGACGGCGCCGGCTTCTCCGCGGGGACGCTGCGGGAGGAGGGCACAGAACGGAGCGGTCAGCGCAGCATCCTGCAACCCCTCCCCCCACACAGCCCCCATCCCTCCCGGCGTGGACCACGGCAGCTCGGTGTCACCCCAGTGCTCTGACATCCCCCGGGATCTCCCCGTCCCGAGCAGCTGGGCCGAGGGGAAACCCACAGCGCTCTGCAGAGCCCCACATATTCCGGGCATTTCGGGCTCCCCCTGCCCCCCCAGCTGCCAGCGGGGGGAAGCGTGAGCACCGCCCCGACCCCTGTTCTGCTGGGACATCCCCTCCCCCCCACCCCGAGCACGGGGTCTGCTCGGAGCAGAGGGCTCCGGGGCTCGGTGGTGCTGGATGTTCGGCTTCGGAGCGGGGGGGGGAGGACGCGGCTCAGCCCCGCAGTGACTCAGCCCGGAGGAAACCACCGCAGCTCCCTCGGTGCCCCCGTTTCCCCACGCAGTCAAAATGCGGATAATGACACGGGGCTGCTTTGGTTGTTTTGTTTTCTTTTTTTTTTTTTTTCCTTTTTTTTTTTTTTTTCCAGGCGAGTTGCGAGGAGTTAATTAATTACTGCCGGCGTTACTCGGGGTGAAGCACGGCGACGCGTGCGGAGCGTTCACCAAAAGCACCGGGCGCTTTGAAGGCGCTCGGGACGAAGAACGCAGCCACCGTCATCGTGTGTCACCTTTTCATCCGCCCTTGGGACGGATACCTGCATAATTAGCGCCGGGAGCCGCATCACAGCATCGGATTCCAGGACGCTTTAAAGAATGGGCAGTGGCAGCAACGGCCCCTAATGAGGGGCGTGACGCGGTGACCGCGGCCTGAGCTGGCTCCGTGTTTGGGTGCCCAAGCTGCGCCCCGATTTTCAGGAATGGAAAAGGCACCGGGCGCTTCCTGATGGCTCCGTCCCCTCGGCCACGGGGTTGGGCGGGGGGGGGGGATACGTGGGAAGAAGCCCCAAAACCCGGACCCCCGAACGCGGCACCCTGCGCCCACCCCGAAGCCGAAGGGTGTGGGTGCGCGTCTCCATGGTGGGGGGG
>NC_034432.1:1681134-1683208 GCF_002078875.1 Numida meleagris | reverse complement strand
CCCCCGGGGCTGACTCACACGAGGCGGCGGACGAGGTCCTTGCCGAGCAGGCGGATGGAGGCGGGGCGGTGCTGGGCGCCGGGCGCTGATTTCGGGGCGCTGCGCGCATCCCGCAGGAGCACGATGGGGCCGTGGGGCGCCGGGGGCTGCAAGAAACGACGCGGCCCCATGGATCCCGGCACGGCCCCGTCCCCCCCGGGGGCAGAGGGGCAGGGGTCGGGAACCGATGCACGAACCCCATCGCAGCGCCGCGAGGTCAGAGGTTTGGGCAGGCGGGGAGGGGGGGCACACAGAGCCGCGTGTCGGCGGCAGAAACAGAAATCCCCCTCCTCCTTCCTTCCTTCCCCCCCCCCAAAATGCCCCGAACTTCAGGAAAAACCCCCACGGGGGAACACGAGGTCCCACCGCCGCCGCCCAGTGCTCCCAGCGCACGCGCTGCGCCGCAGGTCCCCGTGCTCGAGGTGACACTGCCACCTACCGAGGGGACCCCGCTCCGCCCCCAGGTCCTGGCTGGGATGAGGGCACCCACCCACCGGTCCCCATCCCAGTATGGGGAGCACGGGATGCTCTCCCCCCGCGGGCACGGGAGCGGCTCCCAGCCCCGCCACCGCTCCCAGGAGCCTCAGCCCCCCGCCCTCCCCCCCCGGAGGTGCAGGCAGCTGCGTGCTCTCCTTCCCGCAGCTGTTTGCTATCAAACAATATCAAACAGCTGAGCTGGAACCAGTTCCCGGCCTCCTGGGAACACACCGCCAACATCCACCTGTGCTGCTCCGATTGCAGAATCCCGGAGCCATAGGGGCTGGAAGGGACCCCCAGCCACCCCAAAATCCAACCCCACCAAGCAGGCTCCTTAGGGAATGGCACGGGAGGCAGCGTCCAAAGCCTTGCTGCAGTCACGCTGCACAACAAGCACGGCTCTGCCGCCACCCACCCCGCGGTCAGGACATCCTGGCGGGCCACCAGGTCCACCTGGCACGATTTCCCCGTGGTGAACACATGCTGGCCGCTCCTGATAACCTCCTCCTCTTCCACACGCTTGGAGATGGCGTCTGGAATGGGCTGTCCCATCACTTTCCCAGGGGTGGTGGTGGGTGAGGCCGACCGGCCTCCTCCGAGCCCCCAGTGAAACCTGGAGGGACACTGGCTCTCCTCCAGACCTCGGGCACCCCTCCTGTTCTCCATGGGTTACAGACGTGGTAGAGATGACTGAGGTGACTGATGATACCCCAAATCATGGAGCCATGCAACGGTTGGGTTGGGATGGACCCCAAAGGTCACAGAAGCATGGGATCACAGCGTGGTTGGGTTGGGAGGGACCCCAAAGATCATGGAACCACGGGATCACAGCGTGGTTGGGTTGGAAGGGACCCTAAAGATCATAGAACCACGGGATCACAGCGTGGTTGGGTTGGAAGGGACCCCAAAGATCATAGAACCACGGGATCACAGCATGGTTGGGTTGGAAGGGACCCCAAAGATCACAGAACCATGGGATCACAGCGTGGTTGGGTTGGGAGGGACCCCAAAGCCCCCCAGCCCCACCCCTGCCATGGGCTGGGTGCCCCCCACCAGCTCGGGCTGCCCAGAGCCCCATCCACGGCTTCGGGCACCTCCAGGGCTGGGGCACCCCCAGCTCTGGGCTGCGAGGAACCCATCGCCCTCTGAATAACGAATTTCCTCCTCAAATCTGAGGCTCTGCAGCTGCCCACGGCCGTGGGTACAGGACCAGGACCAGCCCCGTGCCCGCCCCACACTCCTCAGTGGGGCACAGCCCCCAGGGGCCGAGCTGGGCAGGGCTGCTCGCTGCCTGCCGGGCGCGTTTCTCATCCATCACCGCTATCAGCTCCCTGTGTAATTACAGGGCCGGGCACCGGCAGCGGTGCCAACAGATAACGGCGGCATTCGGCACCGCCAACCTCAGGGCCGGGAGAACGGGCCGGGTTCCGTCTCCATGAAGCCCGTTAATGATTGCAGGAATGTCGGAACGCCGCGATAACAGCGAGCGCTGGGGACGGAGCCCGGAGCGGAGGCGATGGCGGTGACGTGGTTCCTTCCGCTCCTCTAAAAGATTGGG
>NC_034432.1:1676557-1680914 GCF_002078875.1 Numida meleagris | reverse complement strand
CGGCCTTGGACCTGAAGGGTCCATAAAGCCATAAAGGGGCCATAAAGCTGCGCGGGGCCATAGGGCAGCAGGTGGGGGGGGTGGGGGGGGGAACGGACACTGATGGGGTTGGTGGCTGTCGTGTCCCTCCCTCCCCCCCCCCACTCAGGCCCTCTCTGCAGCAAACCCCAAAGCATTGAGGGGGTGTTCAGCCCCTCCAGCCCACAGCGAGGGGAATGTCCCAGGCCTGGGGGGGGGTCCCAGGCCCACGGGTGGGGGTCCCAGGCCCGGGGGGGTTTTCCAGGCCCAAGGAAGGGGCAGAGCCCCACGGCCCCCGCCCTTACCCCAAACAGGGTCTCGTCCACCTCGGTGCTCCGTGCCCGTGTCCGGTAGCGGTTGGAAGGCTGCAGGGAGCCGGGGGGGTTAGCGGGGGTCCCGGTGGTCCCGGGGGGAGCCCTGCAGGCCCGGGCCGCGCTCACCATCCCGCTCCGCTCGGCCTCTCCGTCTCTACAGCAACGGTCCCGCGTTCCCATGGCAACGCGACGCGCGGGGGCGGGGTCAGCACGGAGGGGCCGCTCTGGGCAGCTCGGAGCCGACTCTATGGTCGCTTGGGGGTGTCCGGCCCCGGCTGTGCCCACGTGGCTCCGGCACTGTCCCCTCCGCGCGTGGCGCCGTCCGTGCCCTCACGTCCCCCTCCCCTCGCGTCCCCAGCCACGCCTCCATGCCTGGGTGTCCCCACTCGTGTCCCCTTCCCCTTTGTCACCATCTGTCACCATCTTTGTCACCCTCCTGTCCCCCTCTCCACGTGCTCCCTGCCGTGTCCCCGTGTCCGGGTGCCCCGTTCCCCGCTGTTCATCCCCCACGCGTGTCCCCATGTGTCCCCTCCACGCGTGTCCCTCCCCCCCCCACGTGAGCCTCAGCATTGCCTCACCTGCCCTGCAAACCCCGCCCCCTCCCCAGAGCCCCGCCCCTCGTGCTAAGCCCCACCCATTTCTCATAGCCCCGCCCCTTCCTGTTAGCCCCGCCCCTCCACGTGGGCACCCAAAGCCACGTGCGAGGCTCAGGGGTCCCCGACCCCTCTGATAGGGTTCCCCGGGGTGGAAGTGGGGGGTTTCTCACCTATTCCCCCTCATTACCCCCAGACATCCCCCAGGGGGTGAGTGCCCCCACCCCACACCCAGATCCCCTGTGACTCTCACCTATCCCCAGAGCCACTGGGCCCCACACTTGGGGGGGAGAGACCTCACCCCACCCGACCCCAACCCCCCAACCCCTGTCCCCTGTGCCCCCCGACCACTCTCACTCCGTGTAAACAAGAAGGGGCCATTTATTGGGGCGAGGGCCATTGGGGAGGACTCTCCCCAGCACGGCCCCCCCAAGGCACAGCGGTGTTGGGATGGGGGGCAGGGGGGAAGGACATGGAGACAAAAATAATAATTATAAAAAAAACACAGATTTTGGTCCTGGTGGGCGGGTGGGCACAGCCCCGGTTGGTCCATGGAGGGATCCATGGGGTGGTCCACGGAGGGGTCCACGGGGAGGAGCGATGCGCTTTGGGGACCCCCCCAGCCCCATGGAAGCTTTGGGGTCGGGGGGGTTTCGGGGCCGCTCAGAGGATCTGCCGGGGCATCCCGTAGCCGGTCATACCCGCCTGCGAGGCGCCGCGGTTGGTGCCCATCTGCAGCCCGATGACGCTCTGCCCCTCCTTCAGTTTGTCCTCCGAGAAGACGCGGCGGTTCTCCTGCGATTTCCTACGGGCGCCGCCACGGGGGTCACCCCACATCACCCCCCCCTCACCCTGCCCCGCTGCGAGCCCCCCACCCCCCATCACCTACTTGGGGAACCAGTTGGGGTCTCCGACGAAGAGCCCGTCGCCTTTGGCCACCGCCAGGCTGCCCAGGTTCATCAGCGTCCTCTGCACGCACGCCATGTTCTTCCCTGCGCGGTGCCAACGTGGCGTCACCAACCCCACGGGGACATCTCAGCGTCACCCCGTTGTCCCCTCCCCCCCCCCTCACCTTCCCACAGATCCACCGTCTGGAAGATGTCGGTGGCGGCGATGCCGTAGCGCTCGGCCGCCTGCAGGAACTGCGAGATCTGCTCCATCTGCCGGAAGGCCATGGAGGACGCCTGGATCTTGGCCACCGGCGCTTGGCCCCGCGGGTAGAGGCTGTTGATGAGGTGGCACAGCACCTGGTGGCACGGCGGTGACACAAACGGGGTCAGGGGAGGGGACACCGCGACCTCCCCAATGTGGTGGCACCATGACCACCCAACATCAGATGAGGGGACACTGTCACCTCCCCAATACGGCGGCACCATGACCGCCCCAATGTGGTGGGATCACGACCACCCCAATGCGGAGGCACCGTGACCTCTCCAAAGTCAGGTGAGGGGACACCGTGACCGCCCCAGTGCGGTGGCACCACGATCACCCCCAACATCAGGTGAGGGGACACCGTGACCTCCCTTAACCCTGCTCACCATCAAGTGAGGGGACACCACGAGCCCACCGCAGCCCCCACGCTCCCATCAAGGACTCACGGTGCCGTCCTTGAGCCACTGCTGGAAGCCATCGCGCCCGGGCGTGGGTTGGGGGATGTCGTCTCCGCACTGCCCCACCATCCAGCGCACCAGCACCTGCTCCAGCTCGGGGTCGTACTGCCGGTCGATCTTCTGCTGCACCTCCCGGCTCAGCCCGTACGAGGGTCCCCGGTTTGCCATGCCTGTGGGCACGCTCCGTGTCACCCATCCTCCCTTGGGAACGTGGTGACACCTCCTGGCAGTGCCCTGCCCCCAGGATGTCTGCTCAGAGCGTATCGCCCGTGCCAGGCGCTCCCTGCTTCCTGCCCGGTGCCGTGGGGATGGCGTTGGGGTGCACGGCCCCTCCTTGGATTTCCCACGCTTTACCATCCCAATGACGGCACCGCACCACCACGCTGTGCCCACCCAACCCCGACCCCAACCACCAACCTGAACCTCAACCCTAACCCAAAGCCCAACCCTAACCTCAACCCAACCCTAAACCCCAACCCCAACCCCAACCGCCATCCCCATCCAAAGGTCCACTTGGGGTCCCCCCCATTGCCTTCCCAATGGCAGCACCGCACCGTGCCCCTCCAATCCTAAACTCCAACCTGAGCCCCAAACACCAATCTTAAACCCCAACCTTAACCCCACGCACCGACCCTAACCCCAAGCCCCAACCCTAAACCCCAGCCTTGAACTGAACCGCCAACCTCAACCCTAAACCCCAACCCCCAACCCTAAACTCCATCCCTAAACCAAGCCGCCAACCCCAACCCTAACCCTAAATTCCAGCTCTAACCCCAACCCTAAACCGAACCACCCACCCTCGCCCCCCGCGGGGTCCCCCCCTTCTCCCATCCCGTTGGCTCAGATTTTTTGGCAGCCGCTCGCCGCGTGTTTGTGAAATGCACCCGTTTGTATGGGACCGGCGCCAGATCCGGGAGCGGCCCCGGGAGCCCCACACCACACACCCCAAGAGCCCCACACGCTCCGGGAACGGCGCCCGACTCCCGTCCCCTATGGGGTACAGAGCCCGGTGGTCCCCAGGGCTGGGGGACAGCATCCCAGTGCCACCCACATTGGGGTGCTCCCAATCCCGGGGTGCTCCCGATGCCCTCCAGCCACGTGGTGGGCACATGGGGCTGTGTTTCTGCCCTGCTCTCCCCAGAGGTCTCCCCATGGGGAGGACACGCGGCTGGGCTTAGCCCAGACCCCACTGCACACATGTCCCCAGGTGTGGGGGACCCCATTGTCACCGAGGTACCCCAACTTTGAGGTCAATCCAATGCCACCAAGGAACCCCAGAGTCGCTTGGGCATCCCAACGTCACTGGGATCACCCCAACGCCTTGAGGTCGCCCAACATCACGGGGTCACCCCAATGCCACCAAAGTACCCCAACACCTTGAGGTCACCCCAAACTTGAGGTCACCCCAACATCACCAAGGTGTCCCAACACCACCAGGGTCACCCCAACACTACTAAGGTACCTCAATGCCACCGAGGGCATCTCGACACCTTGGGGTCACCCCGACACCACCTCAATGCCGTCAGGGTCACCCCGATATCACTGGGGCACCCCAGTGCCACCGAGGTACCCCAACCTTGAGCTCATCCCAACGTCACCAGGGTACCCCAAAGCCGTGAAAACACTCCAAACTGGAGATCACCCAATGCCACCCATGTCACCCGACGTCCCCAGGTGCCGCTGGGGCTCCCAGTGCCATCGCGGGGGGGTTAGGGTGCTCCCCAGGACCCGGAGCGCCCAGTGGGGGCCGATGGGTGGGGAACAAAGCGCCCAAATGAGTGCGGACAGCACCGATTTCCTGCACGGCGGGGGCTGTCTGGGG
>NC_034432.1:1660137-1672808 GCF_002078875.1 Numida meleagris | reverse complement strand
GGGGCCGGGGGGGCTCTGCGGTGCGGTACAGCTGCAGGGCGGCCAGCAGGTCGGTGGCCAACGTCACCTCCGCGTCCCACTCGTAGCTCTCGTCCACTGATGTGTCCCTCCTGTGGGGACAGGTGTCATGGGGGGGGGGGGGGGGTCACCTCCTGGTCCCCATCCCCCTGCCCCCAAGTGCCCCCATTGTCCCCCTGTCCCCATACCAAAGTGCCACCCTCGAGCATCCCCTTGTCCCCACACCCAAATGTCACCATCGTCCCCGTGTCCCTAAGCTCAACTGTCACCGTTGCCCCCAAGTGTTACCATGTCCCCAAGTGCCACCATCATCCTCCTGTTGTCCCTGTCCCCATGCCTAAGTGTCACCATGTCCCCATGCCCAATCGCCACCATCGAGCATCCCCTGTCCTCGTCCCCGCACCCAAATGTCACCATGGTCCTCTTGTCCCCAAGCTCGACTGTCACCATTGCCTCCATCCCCAAGTGTCACCATGTCCCCCCGTCCCTAAGTGCCATCACCCCCATGTCACCATCATTCCCCTATCCCCAAATGTCAGCACTGCCCCCATCCCATCCCCAAGTGTCACCATGTCCCTCTGTCCCCAAGTGCCACCATTGTCCCCATCCTCACCTCTTCCCCCCCACGCTGGGGGCCGGCTCGGTGCCCAGCTTCCAGCTGCCCCCATCCCGAGGGGGGGTACCAGGGCCAGGCCCCCCCAGGGACGGTGCGAGGGAGGGGGGCCGCAGGAAGGACGCGCTCCCGCGCCCGCTGCTCTGGCTGGTCAGGCTGCCCCGGGGCAATTTCTCAGGGGGGGGCACGTCCCTGCTTTCAGTCTTGTCAACGGGGGGGCCACGGCGGGCGGGTTCCGGGGGGGTCGGCCAAACGGGGGGGCCGGGCAGCGAAGCCTTAACGGGGCCCAGCGGCACCTTGGGGGGCTGCAGGAGGGCGGGGGCCGGGGGGAGCTTGGCACACGGGTCCGTGCAGTCCTGGCCCCCCCCGGGCTGCTGCTGCTGGGGGGGCACGGGGGGCTGCGGCGGTTCCTCGGGGGGGGGCCAGTCGCCGTCCACGCACATCTCCTTGAAGAAGGGCAGGCTGAGGTACTGCAGGATGCCGCTTTGGGGCGGGGGGGACGCGGTCCGCTGCGGGGTGTTGGAGTCCGGGGGGGTGCCCCGGGGGGGCAGCGAGTCCCAGCGGACGCTGGGGGGGTCGGGGCTGTAAGGCAAAGTGGAGGCGGAGGCCACGGGGCTGACGTCGAGGATGCGCAGAGCGGCGCCTTCGTCCACGGGGCTGCTGCTGCCGTATCCGAAATACCGGGCCCGACGGCGGCCGGAGGGGGCGGGGGGGTTCCCGGGGGGGCGAGGACGTAACGCCACCTCCTTGTGCCAGATGGGCTCGGTCTCCTGGCGACGCGCGGAGGGGGGGTCCCGTTGCGTGGGGGTCGTCTCGGAGGTCTCCACCACGAAGCGACCGTCGGGGCCGCGGCGGATGCGCTCCAGGGGGACGTGCTCCCCGACGTGGCTCTCGTAGAGGGTGTAGCCGGGGCCGGCCCCCCCCGCGATGCTCAGCCCCAGGCTGGTGCCCGCCTTCTCGCCCCACAGCAGAGCCCGGCGCAGGCTGGGGCACGGGGAGGGCTGCAGCTTCAGCTTGGCCGTGCCGGGGGGGCTATGAGCGGCGTGAGAAGGGCTGGAAGGAAAAGGGGATCGCTGCAGCTGGAGCATCCCGTTCCCCCCCCCACCCCGTTATTTGGGGGGGGAGGACGGGGATGGACTCACAGTGGGAATCCCAATGGGTGCTGCGCTCGCTTTCTTTAGCCAAAACCCCGCAGAGGGGAAAGCGGAGCACCCACAGGTGGCACCCTGAGCCCGTTCCCTGCCCCAAACCCGGCGGACGATGTGGGGGGTTGAGCACAGCGAGATGTGGGGCATGGCGTGGGGCACGACTTACTGCGCAGCTGGGAGCTTCTTGCTGGGGGAGAAGACAAGCGGTGGATCTGGAAGGCCATGAGAACACAACGGGGGGGATCACACGGCGAGCACGGCACAGCGATGAGATGACGGTGGCACACTGAAGCCCCCGGACCCCCACCCATCCCGAGCTCCCCCTCCCCCCAAAGCTCCTTACCTTGCCGTCGCTTCTGGACGCGCGCGGCGCGCCGCCGGTTCATGATGCAGGCGGCCGTGGTGCTGAAGATGACGGCCACGCTGAGGAAGCAGATCCCACCGATGAGCCCGGCCAGCACCGGCTGCGGGAGCAGCTCGGGGAGCTGCGTGCGGGACGGGTACACCTCCATCCCTGCGGGACGGGGGGGGGGAGATGGGTTGGGTCAGCACCGTGCCGGGCATCCCCCCCCCTACCCCCCGGCACCGCAGCCGGGCTCCCTTGGATCCCCAGTGAGAAATCTCAGACCACGGGAATACAAGGACTAGGCTGGATGGGGCTGTGAGCAACCTGGTCCAGAGGGAGGCGTCCCTGCCCGCAGCAGGGGGGTTGGAACGAGGTGATCTTGGAGGTCTCTTCCAACCCAACTCATTCTGCCATCCTATGATTCTATGGCTCTGTGAACCCTCAGGACCTTTCCAACCCAATTATGCCACGTCTCTGGGATCTCTAAGGACCTTTCCAACCCAATCCAACCCAACCACTCCATTGGAGGTGTTCAAGGCCAGGCTGGATGGGGCTGTGAGCAACCTGGTCTAGTGGGAGGTGTCCCTGCCTCTAACAGGGGCTTGGAACCAGATGATCTTGGAAGTCTCTTCCAACCCAGAACATCCCATCATTCCACGATTCCGCCTCCTGGCTGGGGGCAGGGGGTGGGCGCAGCCCTCACCTGCCGTGGAGACGTTCACCGTGTTGCTGGGGTCGCTGATGTAGCTGCCAGCGAAGGCCACCAGGCGGAACTCATAGAAGGCGTCCTGGGTGGGCACGGCACCGTCACCCCCTATTTACTGCGTCCCCTACCCGGCCGGACCCCCGCCCACCACCACGCAGCCCCTCACCTTGATGAGCCCTGGCACCAGCACCTGGCTCTCCGTGCTGGGGATGGAACGTTCCAGCACCTCCCAACCGCCCCGGTCCTGCCGCAGCTCCAACGCGTAACCGCTCAGCGGCACCGAGAGCTGCGCCGGGGGCTGCCAACGCAGCAGGACCCCCCGCGCCGTCTCGTTGGCGCTCAGAGCCTGCGGTGGGGATAGGAGGATCCGCACGGTGACGGCCGGCGGCTCCGGAGGCACTGTGGTCACTGGGAAGCCTGGGGAGAAAGGGGACGTTGGTGGGGGTGGCCAAGAGCGGGGTGGAAATAGGGGGGTTGCCACCTTTTGGGGGGGGGGGGTTTAGGGACGTGACGTCGTCTGCTCTCACCCCTGGGCACGGAGGTGACGATCTGGCTGAAGGGACCGCTGCCCAGCTTGTTCTGAGCCAGCACGCTGAACTGGTAGCTGGTGTCCGGCTGCAAGTTCTCCACCAAGAGGTGCTGAGCCCCCGGCGGCACCGCCAGCGACACCCAGTCGTGGTGGGCGCGGGGCGGGTGCTTCACCCTGCGGGGACACGGAGCCCTGAGCTACGGCCAAGGGACGGGAGGGGACAGCCGGGGTCACCCGCGGCGGGGGGACTCACAGCGGCGTGTACCAGACGCTGAACCTCTGGAAGTAGCCTCCATCAAAACCCGGCTCCCAGGAGATGTTGGCCGCCAGCAGGAGAGGGAGCACGGAGACGTTGGTGACAGCGTGAGGACTGGTTCCTGGGGATGAAGGCAGAGGGGAGACCGTGCGGGTTGGATGACCGAAGCACAGCCCTTCTGCCCCACATCTCTGGGGCGCAGCCCTCGCGGACGATGCCCGCCCCACTCACCCAGCACGTGGACGGTGGTGGTGGTGCTGACGCTGGCCACCGCGTTGGTGGCCGTGCACTCCCACAGCCCGTGCTGCTCCTTGATGAGCGGGCGGAAGATGAGGCTGCTGTTCCCGTCCACCTGGGCACCACTCTGCCCCACACTCCCCACCTGCATGGCAGGGACGCGCTGACGGTGGTGACTGTCCCATGCCCTTCCCGTCTCCTCCTCCATCTCCATCCTCATCCCCATTTCCCATTCTCTGGCCCATCTCCATCCTCTCCATCCTCATCCTCATCCCCATCTCCCATTCCTTATCCTATCTCCATCCTCACCCCCATTTCCATCCCCACCATCCCCACCACCCCCATCATCCCTGACCCCCCTCCCCATCCCCAACACCTTCATCCCCATCCTCATCCTCATCCCAGGGCTGATGTCCCAGGAGCACAAAATCCACGCTGACCTCCCAGGTGTGCTCCCTTACCTTCCCCCAGCTGATGGTGGGTGGGGGGTCCCCGTGGGCCGTGCAGGGGATCACCAGCTCCCGGCCCACCTCCTGGAAGTATTCCTCCTTGGGACGCACCGTGAAGGTGGGGGGGTCCTGGAAGAGCCACGGGCGGCGCTGGGGATGGTGGGAGGACACGGGGGGAGGGGGCTGCGCCGATATCCCCACCCCTCATCCTCACCTTGAGCAGGACGCGGGTGGGCCGGGACGCGCCGGCGGTGCCGTAGCTGTTGTAGGGGGTGCAGGTGTACACCCCCAGCGCGTCGTCATTCCCCGTGGCAATGACGATGGAGCCGTCGGCTCTCATGGACCAGCCAGGGAACTGGGAGAAGGGACGCCGGGGTGAGGCCAAGGGGGCACTGGGATGCTGTGGGGTGGGCGCACGCAGCCGTACCTTGCCCAGCTCCAGCGGGCGCCCGTCCCGCGTCCAGCTGACGGAGAGCAGCGGGGGGTTGGCTCTGGTGGGGCAGCGGATGATGCCTCGCATCCCCTTGGGCAGGTGGGTCTCCGGGAGCATGGTGGTCACCTGCGCCGGGTCTGCGGGGACGAGCGGGGTGCTGGGAAGGCGCCAGGGTCCCCACGGCGGCCCCACAGGGCAACCCCAAGGCTCTTACACAGCACCGTGATGAAGGCTGAGGCTGAAGGCGGCTTCCACAGCCCGTTGCTGGCGACGCAGGTGTATTTGCCGGCGTCGTCCGGGGTGGTTCGCTGGAGCAGGAGGCTCCCATCCACCAGGATGCGCACCCGCGCCTGGAGGTGGCTGCGAGGGGATGAGGGGGTGGGGGTGCGGGCACAGCGAGGACAGGGGAAGCCCTCTGTCATGCGCCCATCCCACCCTAAAGTGCCCAGATCCACGCAAAGTCCCATTGCCTCCATCCACCAGGAGCCCACGGCCACGCTGGTGCCGTCCCTGGTGCCGCAGCCCCGTGTACCTGAGGTGGAAGACGTTGCTGCTGCCCTGGAACCAGGTGTAGGTGAGGTTTCCTGGGTACGCCTCAGCCTGGCACGCCAGGAAGGCATCTTGGGAGATGTTAACGGTGACGTTCTGCGGTGGCACCACGATGATGGGCGGCCCTGCGGCATGGGGGGGTGGGGGGGGACAGTGAGGGCTGGGAACGGAGCCGTTGAGGACATGTGTCCCCCCCCGCCACCCCGAGGTGGCCCTGGTGACTCACCTTGCACGAGCACGCGGGTGGTGTGGGTGATGGTGCCCTCCTTGCTGGACGCATGGCACGTGTAGGTGCCCGCGCTGGCGCGCTCCACCGCGGCGATGCTCAGCGTCCCGTTCCTCACCTGCAACGTCACCGATAGGGCCAGCGAGGGACAACGCAGGATGGGATCCCCCCCTCACCCCCCACCAAGCCCGTGCCATGCCATCCTCACCTGCACTGTGTCCCCGCTCTGCAGGGCCAGGTCGCTCCGCTTCCAGCTGACGATGGGCTGCGGGTTGCCCACGGCCGTGCAGGTGAGGCTCAGCGCGTCGCGGTCCCGCACCTCCACAAACGCCGGGGGGGTCACCAGGAAGGTTGGGGGTGCTGGAAAGAGAAGCATGCACCCTCAGACATCGGGAAGGAGAGGATCTGGCTCCAGCCCTGAGAGCGAGGGGGTCTGGAGTGGGATCAGGTCCTGCAAGATGGGCAGTGGGAATGGTGGAATCCTCCCTGGTGCCCTCAGAATGGGGAGGCACAAAGGGCGGCCCACAGCCATCACCCACCCCAGACCTGGGGAATGGGGTGACAGGGGGATGCAGAGTGCCACCGTAGGGTGGACCACCGCCCAGCCCGGACCCGGGGTCAGCACGGGGACCCCCTCCCCGTTCCCTACCGTTGACGGTGAGGTGGATCCAGGTCCCGTTCTGGAAGTCGGCGTCGGCGCTGGGTCGGTCGAGGAAGAGCACGCGGCACTCGTACCAGCCCTGGTCCTCGGCGCGCAGCAGGTCGATGCGCAGCGACGCGCCCTCCTCGATCCGCACGCGACCTGCAGGACCAGGAGCGCGTGGCACCGCTTGGGGACAGCCCCCCCCAAGTGCTGTTCACCCTCGGGAGCCCTGCTAAGCCCCGGCCACCCCCGCACTCCTCATCCCCACGGCGCTGTGGGGTCCGGAGAGCCCCGAGCACCGCCCCGGGGCACTGGGTACCGCTGAGCCCACGGGTGGGGGCCACCCCCCGTGTTTTGGGGTGCTCGCCCCAAGCCATCCCCTTGGATGAGGAGGAGGATAAGGACCTGAAGCAGAGCGAGCACAGCCCCCTAATCCCCCGCGCTATTATCAGAGCCATAATCGGCTCAGGCGCGCGGCGCGCAATTGGCTCAGCGGTGCCGGGGTGCGCCCAGCGCCGCGGAACCCCCAGACCCCACTGCTCAGCCCCATGTGTGCCGTCACCCGGGTGGGGACAGGCAGCGGCACGGTGACGCGGCGGAGCAGCGTGCCATCAGGTGGTTCCCAGAAAGTGAGTTTTGCTGGGAAACCCGCATGGGCTCCAGCCGGAGCTCGGGGTCCCCAAGGTCCCCCATGTGCGTCCCCAAGCTCCCCACGTGGGTGCTGCAGTGGCCAGACGAGCCCAGCGAGGATGAGGAGGAGGAAGAAGAGGAGCAGCAGGACCGGGCAGGGCAGTTTGGGGAATGCAGTTGCAAACCCAGCACGCACCACGTGCAACCCTGGGTTCCCCACAGCCTCTCCCAAATCTGCATTTCCCAGGAGGTGATGGGGACGTGGGAGCAGTGGGAGGGATGGGAACGAGGGCATCGCCCCGCCGGGATGTGTGGGGCAGCCCCACAGCCGCCAGCTGGGCGCTGGGAACAGCAGGCTCCGAACAAAGGTCCCTTTGGCACGGATCAGAGCTCAGGGGACGCCCCTAATCCCCCCCAGCGCCGGCCCCAACTCCTCCTCCTCCCCCAGCGATAACAAAACCAACAAAACCGCCGCTGCCCTCCCCACCGGCATCCCCCGGCGCCTGGCAACCGCCATTCAAAGGGACACAAAGGGGACAGCGGCCACCGCCACGGGGGGACGCGGTAACCACGGTGGGGACCACCACCCCCAGCCAGGGGACCCCGCGGGGGACGGTGGCAGCTGGCGGGGGGCGAATGACCCCGTTTCCCCCGAAGGGCTTTGGTGGAGATGGCTGCAGCCCACTCTTGTCCCCACAGCGCTTGGGTGACACCAGGTGACACCAGGGGCTCCACGGGTGACACTGGAGCCTGTTTGGAGCTACGGCTCTCAGGCTGAGCTTGGTGTACCCCCCCCTCGGTTTCTTTACCCCCAGTGCAAATCCTGGGCGCAGCCAGCCGGGGGGTGTTGGTGACACCGCGGGGACCGCTGGGGACAAAGCCAAGGGACGTGGCCAAGCCCCCGTCTGCTGCCTGCCCCCAGGGCAACCTGAGCTCTGCAGGTAACCAGAGCTGTGGGGCCCCACGGAGAGCAGGTGCGGAGGGTTCGGTGTCACCAGGTGTGTTGTCACCGCGGGGCTTACTGTCACCGGGGGGGTTTCTTGTCACCGCCAGCCCCGCGGAGTCAGCGCGGCTCCGAAGCCCGGCGCTTCCCAGCGCCCCGTGGGATCGGCCCTCCCACGCCACGGCTCCAAATCCCGGCACCGCCGCCGCTGAGCGGCTGAAGGGCCAAATCCCTGCCCCACGCGCAACCTCGGGGCCACCCGGGGCAGCGGGGCCTCTGCGGGGACCGTGACCCACGGGGGACAGAGGCCAGGGGCTCATGGGGACTGTGACCCACGGGGGATGGAAGCCACGGGCTCTGGATGCGCCATGGTGACCATGACCCATGGGGGACAGAGGTCAGGCCTTTATGGGGACCGTGACCCTTGTTGGGAACTGTGACCCACTGGGGACAACACCCAGTGGCTCCCTGCCTTTGGGGGGACCACGACCCATTGGGGACAGAGGTCAGGGGCTCAGGGCTCTCTGTGGGGACCACAGATCGCAGCAGACAGAGGTCAGAAGATCAAAGCCCTCGTGTTGACCGTGACCCACACAGATGGGGGCCAGGTCTTCATGGGGACCGTGACCCATGGTGGGAACTGGGACCCACTGCAGACAGATCCCAGGGGCTCAGAGCCTTCATGGGGACTGGGACCCACGGGGGACAGAGTTCAGGTCTTCATGGGGACCACAACCCACGGGGGTCAATGTGTGGGGGCTCAGGGCCTTCAAGGGGACCATCACCCACTGGGAACAGCACCCAGTGTCTGCGGGGCCTTCATGAGGACCGTGACCCACCAGGGACTGTAACACATGGGGGACAGAGCCCGGGGCACCAAGGCCTTTATGGGGAATGTGACCCATAGAGGATGGAGACCATGAGCTCTAGGCCCTCCACGGTGACCGGGACAGAGCCCGGGGGTTTGGGGCCTTCACGGGGACCACGATTACAGGGGACAGAGCCCAGAGGCTCCTCAGGACCACAACCCACTGGGGACAGAGCCCAGCATCTTAGGGCCTTCATGGGGACCGTGACCCATGGGGGCCAACACTCAGTGACTGCGGGCCTTCAACGGGACCGGGACCCACAGGGGACTGAGCTCAGGGGCTCGGAGCCTTCAACGGGACCGGGACCCACAGGGCACAGCGCCCGGCGGCTCCGTGCCTTCCGCTCCCACCCTGACCTCCCCACCACCGGCCCCACACTCAGCACCCCCCCCCCGTCCCCGCGCTGGGCTCTCACCGATGTACTCGGGGTCGACGCGGGGCGAGTAGAGGCCGAACTTGATGAAGATGGGGAGGACGAAGCCGACGCGCACCCACTCGATGACGTAGAGCGGCGGCCGGCCCGCCCGGCTCCCCAGCAGATCGCAGCCCAGCACCGCGCTGTCCCCGACGCGGCCCACCACGGCCCCGCTCTGCCCGCCGCCTGCACCGGGAGGAGGGTGGGGAGGGGGACGGGCAACCGGTGGCACCGGGCACGAACGGCGGCCTCAGCGTCCCGCCCCCCCCAGCCCGCCCCGTCGTGCAGTTACCGTCGGTGCCAGCGAGCAGGCTGAGGAAGGCCGCGCGGAGCCACCACCGCATAGCACAGGTCCCCGTCCCGCAGCTCCCTCCGGTCACCGGGTGGCACCGCCGGAGCCCGGAGCTCAGGACGGTTTCCCCGGGCTCCCCGCGGCCCTGCGGCCCCGCACCGGGGGGAGCTGCCGGTTCTTCATCTCCCGCCCCCGGACCCGTCCGTTCCGTTCCGTTCCGCTCCGCGCCGCCGCCGCCGCCGCCACCGGGCGGCCGCCGCCAAAGCAACGGGGGTGGGAGGGGCTGGGGCGGGCCACGCCCCTCGGCGCTGCGGCGCTTCTGATTGGCTGTTGCCCTGGCAACGGAAGCCTGCTGGCGGCCAATGGTGGGGAGGGGAGGAGAGAGAGGGGCGCGGGGGGTGATGGGAGGTGTAGTTCTGGGGCGGGAAAGGGAGGGGGCTTGGGGTGGGAATAAGGAGCTTGGGGTGGGACAGAGGGGATGTGGGGTGTCATGCCATGTGTTGGCATGCTGTGCCAAGCCGTTCCATCCCGTGCTGTGCAATGCTGTTCCATGCCATGCCGTGCCATCCCCGGCCTGCCAGACAACGCGCTCAGACACAGGGCTTGAATTTTGGGTGGTCCTGCGCAGAGCCAAAGCTTGGGCTCGATGATCCCCGTGGGTCCCTTCCAACTGGGGACATCCCATGTCTTTATGACTCTAGGATTCCAAGCCATGCCGTGCCATGCTGTTCCATGCCATGCCGTGCCACACCACGCACTGCCCACACACATGCCACCCCGCAGCATCCCCGTGACAGCCCCCACCCCGGTGCTCTCTGGTTGCCCTCTCCCACCCTGTCCGTCACCCCTCTAATCCCCCGCCGTGTCCCCACTCAGGGGACGGCCACCAGAGCCATGTCCCCATCCTGCAATGCTGAGCCGGAGCTGGGCCGTGCGCCAGGCTGGGGGCTCTGGCACTGGGGGCACTGGGAGGGGACACCCCCCAAGTTCTGTCCCTGTGGTCCTGCCGCATCCTGATGTGACCATGCCAGCTTGGTGGCATGGCGTGGCCAAGCCCCACAGTGCTGCAGTGGAGATGCTGGGGCCAAACACCCATCCCTGTCCCCTCCCCAGGGTGGGGGTCCCGCTGTCCCCCCCCCGTCAGCTCGGCCTGGCCCGGCCCCCAGAGCGCGGGAGACTATTAAGGACAGAGCTAAAGTAAGAGGAGTTAAAGGAAATAATTCTGCGGTTAAGCTGCTTTCCTGCATCTCCCAGCTCCATGTGAGTGCTGCGACTCCGTGGGCTTAGGACCATGCCACACTGTCCCCGGCCCCTTCCACGTCCCCACCTCCTCCACACGGGGCACCCCCACCCCCCCCAGCCACCCACGTCCTGCTTTGGGTGCCGGCACATGAGAATCCTCTGATGTCCCCATGTCCCCACGTGGTGTCATGGTTTCTTTGGAGCCGTAGTGGCACCCATGGGGGACATCATGTCCCCAAGTCCCCAACTGGGGGTGATGGGTGACACCGAGCGCTGCTCCGCACCACTCTGGGGTGTCCTCATCCCCACAGCCACCTCCTCCCATCCCTGCCAGCTCTGACCCCAGCCACCGTGTGCCACCACCGTGGTGGGGCATTTCGAGGAGAAGACAATGGCATTTGGGGGTTTCACCGTCACATTAGGAGACGTGGAGGTGTTTGAGTGGAGCAAGGGCCCTCCAGCCCACAACGCAGGTGGTGCGCTGGCACTCGGTGAGCACTGCGTGTTCCGGCACTGCGCCACGAGCCCGGGAATGGGGACGGTGACGCTTCTTGCACTTAGGATTTAAATGCCACCAAGGTTAGGAGCAGCTGAGAAGAGATTTTCAGGATTGCACTTTTGGAACGGAGATGCCTAAATTCCATCTAAGCTTCCCTTTAAGCATCCACGTCCTGGGACGGCCCTGGGGCGCTGACGCTGCTGTCACCCTCCGCGTTGCGTCACCGCGTTGGCGGGTGACCAGCGCCAGGGCTGGCGGGCTGAGACTCAGACCCTTGCGACATGGGATCCCCAATTCTGGGGTGCCGCTGTTGGGTTCCAAGCGGTGATGCTTGGGTTGAAGGCTGGGGAGCGTGGCTTGGGGGTGGCAGCGGGTCAACATGGAGCAATGACGTCTGCACCTGGTGGGACACGGTGGAGGCAGGGGTCCCTGGTGGCCCTTCAGTTCCCCAGACAGAGGTGGAGAGGAGCAACAGGAAAGTCCTTTAATGGGGACAAGACAGATGGCGGCACCACCAGGATAGGCAAAGCTTCTCAGGGAGCATCTCACCTCCGTCCAGCATGCGCTGCTCGTAGAGATGCTCACGCTCACGCCTCCCTGACGTCCTCTCCAGCACTACAATGAGCCAGACCCATGTCTCAGCTGGGCTTCTGGCCCCACAGCCGTGCCTGCTCGTTGGCATGGGGACCCCCCCCAGGGGGCTGCACGTACCTAAAGCGCCGGTGGAACTCCATGACGGCTTGCTCCTGCTCCCACGTCTCGATGGAGCCCGGCCGCAGCCTGCGGATCTCCCGGATGGCGTCGCTGCCGCTCATCTTCTGCGTCTTCACCAGGTAGCAGGCAAGCATGGTGCCCGTCCGGCCGTACCCCAGCATGCAGTGCACTGCCACCGCCTGCGCCATGACAAGGGACACGGGCACCCCAGGGCTCCCCAGCCACAGTGCCGCCATGGTGTCACCTCCCTCTAGGTGTGACTTCCGTCCTGGTGTCACCCACCGTGACATCACCCACTCCATCCTGGTGTCACCGCTCTCATCATCAACCCCTTGGCGTCACCCTTGTGGTGACATCCTCCTCTTGGCGTCACCCACCATGGAATCGTGTATCCCACACCGGTAGCACCACCCCAACCTCACCCCCTTGTCATCACCTCCATCTCGGTGTCACCTCCATCTTAGTGTCACCTCTCTCTTGGTGACATCCTCCTCTTGGCGTCAACCACCCCAACATCATCCTCCCTATGCTGGTGTCACTCCCTGTGCCATCCCCCCTCGTTGTCACCCCCCAGGATCTCCCAGTCTGTACCTCCCCGCGGCCGTTGGCCTCCTCCACCAGCTGCAGGAAGCTCTGGATCTGTCCGGGTGTCGGTGGGGTGAAGTCGGGCACGCGGAAGCGGTGGAGTTGCAGCGCGGGGCAGCAGCCATGGTGCAGGGGGGGCCTCTCTGACAGCGACACCAGGTGCCGCACACCCTGGCCCAGCAGGAAGCGGTAGTGGCCCGGCTCCCGCGGCATGCCCAGCCCCGCCAGCCGCCCCTCAGCCACCCACGAGAAGTTGGAGGGCTCCACCATCGCCTGCGGGGACCGGCACCGTGGGACGGGGACTGGCACCGTGGGACGAGGACTGGCAC
>NC_034432.1:1649675-1656561 GCF_002078875.1 Numida meleagris | reverse complement strand
ATTCCGCCTGGCTCTCGGGGACGCGGAAGGTGACGTATTTCCCCCCGACGTAGAAGCGGTACTCGCCGGGTTTGGGTTTGAAGAGGAGGATCTCGTTGTCCTGCGCTTTGGTGGCGTAGGAGAAGAGGCTGTGGGGCCGCGTGAGGTCGGTGTAGGAGCGCAGGCACACGGTGAAGTTGAGCATGGGGTGCTCGGGCCGCGCCTGCAGCAGCACGTACGCGTCGCTGGGGTCCTCCCGGAACACAAACACCTTTCGGTAGAGGTCTGCGGGGGACAGAAGGGACGGGGTGGGCTCCGCACCTTCCCCCGTTCCCCTGGGTGGTGGCTCCTCCAAGTGGTGTCCCCAGTGAAGGAGGTCCCCATTGAGTGATGTCCTCACCAAGTGGTGTCCCCAGTGAGGGACCTCTCCATTGAGGGATGTCCCCATGGAGACACGTCCTCATTGGGTGACATCCCCAATGTGTGCCATCCCCATTGAGTCATGTCCTGACCGAGTCGTGTCCCCAGTGAGGGAGGTCCCCACTGAGTCACGTCCCCACTGGGTGACATCCCCAGTGTGTGCCGTCCCCACTGAGTCATGTCCTGACCGAGTGATGTCCCCAACGTGTGACATCCCCATTGAGTCATGTCCCCACTGAACAGGGTCCCCACTGGGTGACATCCCCAAGGTGTGATGTCCTCTTTGAGCGATGACCCCACCAAGTGATGTCCCCCCTGAGTGACATCTCCACCAAGTGACATCCCAGTCCTCCGATGTCCCCCAGTGTCCCCATACCTTCCTGGGCCATGACAGCGGTGACAGCGGCGAGGACGACGAGCCACATCCGCGCGGTGCCCATGGTGCCGGCGCGGCGCTGGGTGCGGGCGCCGCGGGTTTATGGGGTGGGTGGGTGGGAGGGGATCGCCGTTCCCCAATCCCGTCCGCTGGCACCGGCGGGGCTGCGATTTCACGGTGTCACACGGCCGCGGCGCTGCGTCACCCCAGCACGGGGCCGGCCTGGAGCCGTGCCCGGGCCGCGTGGTGCGGGGTCGGGTGTGGGGTCACCCCACCACGCGGCATCGCCTCGACCCCGACCCTTGTGTCCTCCGGGTGTGCCCGCGTGTCCCCCAGCGGTGTCCGTGCACCCTCTGGGGCTGTCTGTGCCCCCTGACCCCCCTGTCCCACTCCCCATTTCCCCCCTGGAACATTCGTCACCGCGTGACCGTCCCTTATGGGGATTTCCAAACGTTGGCCAAATGCCAGCCTCAATCGCTTACCTTCCTGCTAATTAATCACAGCATCTCATTAGCGTCCCCCCCCCCCCCTCATTCAAAGCCCCAGGAGCTGTCCCTCCCGCCTCTGTCCCACAGTCCCACAGGAACGGGACCGGAGATGATAATGGGATGGAACGTGGCAGTCCCAGGGATGGGCATCCTCAGGAAGCGCTGCGCCATCCCACGCTGTGCCAAAAAGGGGGCTCGGCCCCACAGCGTTCATGGGGAGCTCCGTGCGGTGGCTATAGGGAGCTCCATGGGGCAGCCATGGGGCGGCAGTGGGGTGTGGGGATGAGGGCGGTTTTGGGGGAGGAGACCCCCCCAGGCATTAAAGCAGGCTGTGAGCACTGGGGCTGCAGAGACATTTATTGCATAGAACCCCCACCCGAGTGGTTGTGGGGTCAGAGTTTGTCAGGAGGGGAGAAGTGCCACCTATAGGTGCTGAGGGGGGGCACTGCCACTCCTGGGAGTCCTTGAAGGGCACCCATGGGTGCTGAGCAATAGCATTTGTGGCCTTCCAGGGGAACAGTGCCACCCACAGGGGGCTGAAAGGCCAACGGCACCCATGGGTGCCGGGGGAGCAGTGCTCGTTATGGGGTATTAGAGGAGCAATGCGACCCACGGCCGTCGGGGCCACCCGTGGGGGTGTGGGGACGGGGCTGTGGGTGCCCTTTTGGGGGGGCTCAGCACGGTGCCCCCCCTTTGTGGCAGCAGAAGGCGGCGAGGAGCAGCGCGAGGGGCATGAGGCAGCAGTGCAGCCCCCCCAGCGCCACGCTCAGCCCCAGCGCGAAATCGAAGTGCTCGAAGGTGCTGCAGCTGGGCGGCAGCACCTCCACCTCCAGCAGGAGCTCCACCACCAGCATCGCCCCATAGGGCGCCCACAGCGCCCAGAACAGCCACCCCATCCCGCACCTCATTGCGCTCCACGTCCTCTGCCGCACCGCCGGCACCAGCAGCGTGCCGGGCAGCAGCAGGAGGACGCAGAAGCACACGGCGATGTGCAGCAGATACGGGACCGAGGCCACGTCCACGCTGCGGTGCACGCACTGCGCGTCCTGCCCCGTCCCCACGGTGCCACCGCTCAGCGCCGCCGGCACCGCCGTCACCGCCGCCGTCACCCCCAGGGCCACCGCCACGCACCGAGCGCGGCCCCACGCGCCGCAGCACCCGGCCCCCAGCAGCAGCCCCTGCGCCAACACGCTGCCGTGCCACAGCAGCAGCACGGCCCTGCACAGCCCATCGCCCGCGCGCCAGCCCCACGCGACGCCCGTGGCCATCGGCAGCAGTGTGACGGCGAACAGCCCGCAGCACGCGGCCGCTTGGGCCGCCGGCGTGCGGCCACGGGGCCAGGCGTGGGGACGCAGGAACAGGGCCAGCAGCAGAGCGGCCGTGGCCACGAGGGCGGTGGCACCGGTGGTGGCCAGGAACGGTGGGGCGGCGCGGTAGAAGAAGGGGCAGTAGCGGTTGTGGCACGGCTGCGCGCCCACGTAGTCCAAGTCGATGTCCGTGTAGTCTTCATCGTCGGTGAGGTTGAAGAGGTCCAGAAAGGACACAGAGGTTCTGTTCACTACGATTTCAGGGCTCTGCGAAGGACAGGAGGCGTCGTGTGCTGCGGGGTGTCACCGAGCCGGCCCCTCCGGTGGCCGTGTGCCACGCGTTATCAGGGAGGGACAGCGTGGGGAGCGCTGATATCTCGGGGTGTGGGTTCACCCCAAGGCAATAAAATCCCATTTTCTTGCACTCAACTGTGTGTGTTTTCTGGCTCTGGGACTCACTGCCATGCGCCCACCCAGGGCTGGGGGACATGGGGTGGTTGGGCGGCCCATGGGGTCAGGGTTGGGAACCCAATGGGAGTTGTGTTGGGTTCTCCATGGGGGTGGTGTTGGGTACCCCATGGGGTCAAGGCTGGGTAACCTATGGGGTCAGGGTTGGGTACCCCATGGAGGTGGGGTTGGGTACCCTATGGGGGTGGTGTTGGGTACCCCATGGGGTTGGGTACCCCATGGGGTTAAGGTTGGGTAACCTATGGGGTCAGGTACCCCATGGGGTCAAGGTTGGGCACCCTATGGGGTCAGGTACCCCATGAGGTCAAGATTGGGTACCCTATGGGGTCAGTGTTGGGCACCCTATGGGAGTGATTTTGGGTACCCTATGGGAATGGTGCTGGGTACACCATGGGGTTGCGTACCCTATGGGGTCAGGGTTGGGAACCCAATGGGAGTTGTGTTGGGTTCTCCATGGGGGTGGTGTTGGGTACCCCATGGGGTTGGGTACCCCATGGGGTCAAGGCTGGGTAACCTATGGGGTCAGGGTTGGGTACCCCATGGAGGTGGGGTTGGGTACCCCATGGGGTTGGGTACCCCGTGGGGTCAAGGTTGGGTAACCTATGGGGTCAGGTACCCCATGAGGTCAAGGTTGGGTACCCTATGGGGTCAGGGTTGGGTACCCCATGCAGGTGGGGTTGGGTACCCCATGGGGTTGGATACCCTATGAGGTCAGGGTTGGTTACCCTATGGGGTCAGGGTTGGGTACCCTATGGGAATGGTGCTGGGTACACCATGGGGTTGCGTACCCTATGGGGTCAGGGTTGGGAAACCCACAGTGTTGGGGGAATTGGGGTGGAAGGGAGAAAGGCAATGGGTGTGAGAGCTGGAAATGGGGTCACCTCCCAAGAGAGGAATGGAATTTCGGAGAACCCCCCCGGGACGGGAAGGACTCACCCCTGGGATGCAGTTCCCCATCGTGCGTCCCCAGCTCCTCCGGGCTCAGCTTGCACAGCGCTCAGCTCCGCTCGGGCTCTGCTTTGCAGGGCAAAGCCTGCGGGGCCGTGATAAGGGCTGCCCCAATGCCCTCCCTCCCTTCCTCCTTCCCCATCTCAGCAATTCCCTCCGCCAAGGACGAAGGAAACGGGCGGCTGCTGCCAGTAAAGGCGCCGAGCCGCGGTGGTGGTAATTTCTGGTGCAGGAAATGATCGCGTATTGGCAGAACCACTGCAGTTCCTTCGGAATTTTGTTGGGAAGCGCTCCTGGCGCGGGATGCACAAAAAATCCGTGTCAGGTCTGCAGGCCCCGCCGTGGGGTGGGGTGGGGAAGGGGGCAATGGGTGATGCGCTCGTCCTTAGGGGCTGGGAATGAAGGGGGGGATGGGGGTCTGGGTGGGTTTTGGGGCTGTGTCCCCCCCCCATCCCCTCTCCCCTGGGGCGGGGGGCACGTGAGGAGGCAGAGATGAGCAGGCGGGTGAAGGTGTGTAATCCAGATATATTTTATAGGATTATTTTTCCGAGATTAGCACAGGATATTAGAAAGGTTATAAAGTAACACCGACGTTCGTTGTCTCCCTTTATGTACATACAAGAACACAGCACAACAACACAGCCCGTCCTCCGCCCCACGGCCGCCCCACGGCGCTCAGAGCTCCGCACTAATATGGCTTTCGTGGTCTATTGAGAGTTCAGTGCCCGCGCCCCGTGTCCCCGTCCCGGTCCGGGTGCTCTGGTGGCACGCGGTGGCCGTGGGGCCGATGCAGCCCCCGTGCTCTGGGAGGGGACACATCCAGGGATGTGGTGACGCTGCACAGCTCCACTGGGTGCCAGCAGTGAGGGGCACAGTCCCCGTGTCCCCCTCCCCTGGGACCGCGTGTCCCAGGTGTCACCGCGCCGGTGGCACTGTGTGCCTCATTGCTTCGCCCCTTCCCGCGGTGTGGCCCACCACCGGATGCACCGGTGACACCGTACATCCCATTGGTGACACCACGTACCCCACCAGTGACACGGTGTGTCCCACTGTCACCGCTCCGGAGCAACCCTCCCTGTCTCCCACCGGTCACCTCCTGTCCCCATGGCACAGCCCAACCGGTGGCACCGTGTCACCTCCAACCGCCACAACCCACCCAGCCTGCGCCCTCGGTGTGACACCAACGTGCAGCCGTCACCTCCTGCAGGATGCAGTGTCCCCAACCCTCCCAGCCCCAGCACCAAGACACCCACGGCACCGTGTCCCCATTCACACGAGTGACACGGTGCACGTTGTCACCCCTCACATGGGGGCTGTCCTACCACGGCCCCACCACTCCACGGCCGAGTCCTGACCCCAAATCCCCACAGCCCTTTTCCAGGGACCCAAATCCCTCCCGGACCTTCGGGACATCTCCTGCGCCCCGACCTGCGCCGTGGAGACGTGCAGTGAGATGGAACCGTACTTGAAAACACGTCGTTGCGTTCCCTTGGAAAGAATTGCGCCTATAGAGAGTGGATGGTGAAGACCTTCGGAGAAGCCCACGCGCTGTGCGTGCTCGGTGCGTGCAGGGAAGTGAACGGCATCGTGTCGGCAGTGTGACCTCCAGTGACAATGCGTGTCTCATGGCAGGAGCTCGGGGCTCCCGTTGGGACCATGGTCAACGTCCTCCTTCCACTGGGACCATGACCAATGTTTTCCCATTGGGACCCATGGCCGATATCCTCCTCCCGCTGGGACCCATGGCCAAAGTTTTCCTTCCACTGGGACCATGACCAATGTCCTCTTCCTGTTGGGACCATGGTCAATGTCCTCCTTCCACTGGGACCGTGACCAATGTCCTCTTTCCACTCGGACCCACGGCCAACATCCTCCTCCTGCTGGGATCATGATCAACATCCTCTCCCCATTGGGACCGTGACCAATGTCCTCCTCCCACTGGGACCCATGGCCAACGTCCTCCTCCAATGAGATGGAAGGGGAGGAATGGCAGTGAGGAACCCACAGTTGTTCCTCACCGGGGAGTGGTGAAGGCTTCGTGCATCCCTCTCAAGGCACCCAATGCTCTGCTGATGGAATGACGGAGCCAGGTGCCGGGGACGTGTCCCTTGTTCCCACCGAGCCGTGGTGGCCCCAGTCCCCATCCCCCACTCTGCTCCTCGTCCTCTGGGTGGGAGCAGCACTTCCACCCCACGCTCTGTGGTGGAGGACCCAATTCTTCCTTTACCTCCAAGATGGGGCTGCCCACCCCACCCCATTCCTGCACCAAAGGCTCAGCTCCTCTGGGCACCCCGAAATGTAATGGGGTTCTCAGCCAATGGGCGGCTCCTGTGAGCCCCTCGCATCCAGACCATGCAACGCCAGCACCCGGGGGGGCCTGGCCCTATAGATGTAGGGTCGGGGGGAGCATGGTGACCCCAGCGATGTGATGGGGAGGTCGGAAAAAGCTTCAGGTTCCCATCAGGCTTGGAAGAGATGTGGTTACTCCCCAGCTTGGAGGTTGGGCGAGTGCCCACCAAACCTCTTCGGAGACCCCCAAGCCACCGGGACACAAAACCCAGACATTTCAGCCACCGCTGGAGCCAACGAGGCCTCTTCCAACTCAGCACCCACCCTAGGAAGGGGCTGGGAAGGACAGGGGCAGCCCCGAGGAGCACCTGGAGCCGGGAACCCCGTGGCTCACATCGCTGCTGGGGCACGGAGCTGCCGGTCCCGGCGTGCAGCATGGATTGGGCCGTCCCTGCTGCACCAAAATCGCTCTCAGGACCCAAATCACCGTTCCAGTGGCTCCTGGGGCCACCGAGGAGGTGTTGGTGATGGCCGCAGGCTCTGCCCAGCACTGAACATCTCAATAGATGGTTTGAATCGACGTCTCCAATCTGAGAATTTGCAAACTGGGG
>NC_034432.1:1641129-1648466 GCF_002078875.1 Numida meleagris | reverse complement strand
GGGGGATGATGGGGGGCTCTTACTCACTCATCACCTCGGGTGGGTTTTGCCGCGGTCTGGCTGTGATGGTCTCCCCGTGTCTTATGCACACACCTGCCGGGCGGATGGAAAAGGGGTGGGGAGGTGGAAATGATGGGAGGGGGAGGGAGAGGAGGGAAAGGGGGGGGATCGGTCGGTGGGGCAGCAGCACGGGGCACTGCAGGGCTGCGGGTGCACCCAGCGAGGGGAGAGGAGGAGGAATGGAGGAGAGGGGGGGGGGAATGGAGGTGGAGCTGTCCACTGCTGGACCAGCACGGAGATGGGGAATGGAAGTGGAGTTGGCCAACTCGAGGCCAGCACGGAGCTGAGGAGCGGCCCCTAAACCCAACCCTGGGGGCTCTGCCGGCTGTCGCCTCCCGTCACCCCACAGCCCCGTACCTTTGTGCCTGATCAGGTAGTGTCCCAGCACGATGAGGAGGCTGAGCAGGAGGAAGACGATGACGGCCACCACTCCGCCGATGACCGCGTGGTACGTGCTGGAGGTTGACAGCACCGGGCTGGCGTCTGCCCGGGAGATGGAGGGGGAGAAAGCAAAGAGAGGGGAGGGGACGCTGTGGGTCTCCCCGGGTCCTGCTCGGCGCGGTGCTGAGGAGGCAGAGGACGGGGAGGAGCGGAGCCGGGGCGAAGCGGCGCGGGGGGGAAGCAGGGGGTGTGATGTGGAGAGGCCGGAGACGGGCAAAGCTCTGCCCACCGTGTGCGCCAGCGCTGCGCCGTGGCTCTGCTGTCACCGTCCCCTGGTGCCTGGCGCGGGCACGGAGCCACGGGAACGCTCGGAGGGGACATTGGGACAAGGAGAGGGCGGAAAAGAAAAACGATGGGGGGAGACGAGGAGCACGGACACATCGGACAGACGGACGGACGTGGGGGCACCAGAGCCGCTCGCGCTGCAGCGGTGCTGCAGTAGGATGGGAGCACGGGAAGGATCATGTTGTCCCCGTGCCACCAAGCAGCGCCCAGGGCCTGGCTGGGCACCTGGCACGTGGCAAAGGCGTCGCTAAGCCAGCACGGGGCCATCGTCCTCCTGACATCGTCTCTGGCTGAGCAGCAGCGGGTCCGTAAAGAGACAGAAATGGAGCGTACGGTACCTTGGATGGGAGCTGGAGTGGAGGATGAAGCGGTGGCCATGGAAGCATGAGAGATGGGCTGGGAAGGGCCCGGCGGAGGGGCTGGAGTGGAGTGAACGTGTGGGGTGGGGAGCTGGGGAAGATCTGGGGAGGACGACAAAAACACAGGGACAGCAGTCAGCCCCCCGGCAGGGACAGAGCCCACGGGTGGGACCCCGGCGTGGGGGGACCTTCCACCACCCCACTTCTCTTCCTGCCTCTGGGGCACACCAGGGACGCCTTGCCCCGCGTCCTACCTGCTAGCAGCCCCAGATAGGGACCCATGGGACCCTCCTGCCTGGGTCACCCAGTGCCAGGTGCCACCTCTGCTCGGGGATGGCTGCTGTGGGGGGGCTGGAGGGCTGCTCCGGTGACGGTGCCCAAGACCCCTGTGGCTCCGGGAGGCAGGGAAAAAGGGGGGATTTGAAAATGGGGGAAACCAGTGCCTGGATGTGGTGCTGGGTATGGTGACAGAGAGCAGGTGGGGGACACATGGCGTCCTGGGGGCTGGTGGGCGGGCACTGGGTGCTGCTGTGAGCCCAGGGGTGGGTGCAGGAGCGGGTCCCTGCACCAGGGGTGACGGGGGCATGGGGTAGCCAAGGGCAGGGGGCTGCTGAGGATGGACCGCGTGGGGTGGGACACATCTCTGCCATGCGCTCCTGCCAGCCGCAGCCATTTCGGAGGGGAAGGATGGGGTGGGGGGCAGCCCGAACAAGAGGGGAGGGAAGGGGAAAGGCCGGAGCATGAGGGATGCTGGAAGATGGAAAAGCTCAAGGCTGGAAGAGAGCAGGGAGAGGACAAGAGGACAACAGAGAAAAGGAGGACGACTCCAAATCCAGGCCCGGAAGCGCAGGGAAAGGGGCTCCCCACGAGGCGGGGGGGAGCGCGCAGCCCAGTGGGGCACGGTGACAGCGAGCAGAGCACGGCCAGGGCAGGGGGGAGCAGCAATGGGATGGGTGCTGCTGCTTCCCCTGCAGGGACAGGCTGCGGGGTCCCGGGATGCAATGCAAGGCTGCAGCGTGGGGCGAGCCGTGGGGTCGGTCTCCAAAATCTCGGGCTCAGAAGGGGTCAGCGCTGCCCGCTGGCTCACGGCCTTTTGCTGTCCCAGGGTGGGCTCCGGATGAGACCTGGAGACCCCCCCCCCCGTGCCGCACCCTCCCCTCATCAGAGCCGACGGGGTCCGGGCTGAGCCGCGTCTCCGCTCACCCCGCTCTGCCCCATCCACCAGCGGGGGAGGCACGGGGCTGGATGCAGCAGGGGATGCTCCAACCCAACCCACGAAGCCCCACGTGCATCCCCACGGCGCCGCGGTGCCAAACCGAGCAGCGTTCCCCCCCCATTCCTTCCTTCTCCTCCCCATCCCCCCCCCAGCCCCGCCGCCTTACCGCTGACGTCCAGGTTGTACTTGGCGATGACGCTGCCCATGGAGCTGGTGGCCGTGCAGATGTAGGTGCCGCTGTCGCTCTTGTTGAGGAAGGGGAAGATGAGGACTCTCTCGGAGCTCAGCTGCTGCGGGGGATCGCTGCCTTCCTTCTCCCATAGGAACTCCCGGGGGCTGCGGGGCGGGATGGGGGTCAGGCACCGCTGGGTCCCCCCCCCACAGCATCACAGGGGGCGGAGGAGAGGGCTGTCCCCGCCCGAGGTGGTCTCTGAGGTCCCCACCCCCCCCCCTCCCCCAACCTAAACCCATTCCATCTTTCTGTGATCCCATTATCCGGTGCCCCAAGGGGAGGGAACTGCCCTCGGTGGGATGCAGGGCACCGAAGCTGCGAGCCCACCCAGCTCTAAGGTGAGCCCCCCCCCCTCCCACCCCTTCCCCAGCCCCATGGAGAGGTAAGCAGCGATCTGGGGTGTGTGGATGGGTGGGAAGGGGCAGTGGGGAGCGCTGGGGGGTCCTTACACGGGGTTGCCCTGCCCGTCGCACTGCAGCTGGAGCTTCTCGCCTTCCCGCGGGTACTGGGGTTGCGGCTCGATCTTCGCCGTTGGTTTGTCTGCAAGGGGAGCAGTGGGGTGGGAGCGCTGCCCCAAACCCCACCCCACGCCCCCCTCCCCACCCTGCCGTGCCACGGGTGAGGTGTGAGAGCACCCACGGGTGGTCAGCTCCCACGTCCCCACATCCTGTCCCCGAGGTGGGACGGGGGTGATGGGGACAAGAGGGACACGGGACCATGGGGACAGGGATGGGCAGGGGGGGTGACACCGTGCAGCACTCCCCTATGGGGCAGCGCGTTGAACCCGTATCGGTGCGCACGCAGGGCACGTGATGTCTGCTGAAGCGCGGTGACACTGAGGTCCCCCCCGCCCCCGTCCCCGCGTGCCACGTACAGTGGACCTGCAGCTTCTGCGTGGTCGACCTCTCCGAGTTCTGCAAGGACTCGTGGTCCACCGTGCAGGTCACCTCGGCGTTGTCGTCCTCCTTGGTGACACGGAACTCCACCCGGCTGCTGACGGTGAAGGTCTTGTTGTGGGAGTCCTCCACCACCTCCATGCCCTCAGCTGCGGGGACAGGGGGCGGTTGGAGGTGACGGTCACCACGTCCCCACGTTGAGCAAGGGGACACCCTCCCCGCACCCCATCATTGGCAGCAGCACGGGATGGTCAACTGGGGCGGCCCGGCACCGGGCACACCTGCAGCTCCCAGATCCCCCATCCGTCCCCGTGGGGTCCCCAGTCACCCCAGTCCCCTGTCACCCACCCTTCAGCTCCTTATTGCCCTTCTTCCACCGGAGCTGCGCTGCGGGTTTGCTGCCGGAGGACCGGCACGTCAGCCGGGCGATCTTCTCCTCATCGATGGGCTGCTCGTGGCCGAAGATTTGGGGTTTCTGGGGGATTCCTGGGAGGGGAGGAGGTGAGAAAGACAACAACCCATTAGCTCTGTGCAGGCTTGCTCTCCAGAGATGGATGGAAAGACACGAGGCGTGGTTGAGTGCATGGTGGTGGCGATGGGTTGATGGTTGGACTCAGTGACCTTGGGGGTCTTTTCCAACAACCCATTAGCTCTGTGTGTGCTGCTGTCTAGAGATGGATGGACATAAGACATGGTTGAGGGGGCATGGAGGTGGTGACGGGTTGAAGGTCGCACTCGATGACCTTGGGGGTCTTTTCCAACCGTAATGACTCTATGGGTGGGAATGGGTTGGTGGTTGGACCTGATGGGTCTTCTCCAACCACAACGATTCGATGACCAGGATGCGTTACGGCGTTGGGACGTGGGATAGAAGAGATCAAGGGCCGTATGGGGGGCAGCCTGCAGATGGGGCAGAGGCAGAGAGGAGGTCAGGGGGTGCTACCACTCACCCAGCACGGTGACGAGGGCCTTGGCGGTCCGCACGGGCATGGTGAAGATGGAGCAGGTGTACTCCCCCTCATCCACCAGCATCACGTTGCTGATGCTGATGGTCAGCTCGTTCGGCGTGGACCTCACCAGCTGGATCCTGTTGTCCCGGAGGGCTGGGGGACAACACGACAGCGGGGTGGGTGAGCGGCAATGCCACCACGCTCCCCATCGGTGGGGATGGAGGACCAGCTTCGCCCCGACCCATCTCCCCTCTGCCCAGCGTCCCCACCCCGTGCACGCACCTCGTTTCTCCCCGAAGTAGAGGGTTTGTTGGGCAGGGTTGGACCACTGCAGCGAGGAGTCGTCGGGGTCCTCCACCTGGCACTTGAGCACCACCGTGCCGCCGGCCACCACCGTCTCGTCCGACGTCGTGGGCTGGCTCACTGCACGCGAGAGAGGAGAGGTCGAGGAGGGGGGGGGTCCGGGCCGTGCCTCCGTGCCGCACAGCCTGGGATGCGATGCCCTCCACCTCCACTGAAAGCAGATTTGGGAACCAGGTCGCTGTGTCCCTCCTACAGACGGCGACGGACCTGCTGGGAGGAACGCTTGCCAGGGCTCCCCAACGCACCGCCGAGTGGAAGCGGGCGCTTTGGGCTCCCACCCCAAAATTCTGGCCCCATCTCAATCCTAAGGGCTCTGCGCATCCCTCCCAGCCTTGTCTCCTTTGCACGGACGCCGCTGCCGGGCAGCCCAAGGGCAGAGAGGAGCGGCAGGAAGATCAGATAACCCCTCCTGCCCCAAGGACGGCTATTTCGGGACAGCCACGGCGCCGAGCCGCCCCACGGGGAAGGGAGACGCCGGCTCGCCCAGCCCGGAGGTCGGACACAACCAGGGCGCTGCAACCCGTGCTCCGTCACGTGCTGGATGCGGAGCTCCACGCGGCGTTGTCTTACGTCTCAGCACTCAGGGCTCAAGTCTCAACCTCGGGGCTGCTCTTGTGCCGTGAGCCCGCAGCGCAATCCTCATTTCGGGACCCATTTCCCCGCACGACGCTTGCTGGCTGGGAGAAGCTCCACTGAGCAGCAGCAGCCCGAATCGGGCTGAATTTCTCCATTTTCTGCCCAGAACGACGCAGGGAAACGTTTTCTTTTGCTGACATTGTAAATTCCACAAAGCTATCGCAGGAAGCGGGAAGGGACGGAGAGGGCTGAGCAGGGCAGGGGGCAAAAATGCGGAGCTTCCCAGATTTGTGCTGAACAGATGGACTAGAGGTTGGAGATGGGTCGGGGGTTGGACTAGAAGACCTCACTGGCCTTTTCCAACCTGAGAGATCCTATGAGAGGGCATGGGGGGGGTGGGCTGATGTTTGGACTCGATGATCTCAGTGGCCTTTTCCAACCCCGTGAACTCCAGGCTGGAGAGCGCGTGAATCCCACACCAGCTTTGGAACACACGAGGACTTCAATATTCCAAAGCCACCGAATCCGGATTAAAAACCATTCCCAAGTTTCCAGGCTCCATCCCTGGGACGCTGCTGCTCCTACATCACAGTGGTGGAACTCTGCTCCTCTCCACTCGCTGGGGTTACCGGCTGCTGAGGGGTCCCTGCTTCCACCTCCTTCCTTGTGGACGTTTATTGGTGCTCTTCCTCATCCTCCCTCCGGCCGCGGTGCGTTTGGTTCCAGCTCACTTTGGGCACAGTCCTCGGGGGGGTCCCCAGCCCCAATCCCATGGACACAGCCAGGGATGATGGCACGGCCGCTCCTCTGGGCAGGGAGGTGGCTGTCGGCTTGTTTTAATTTGTTAATTAGGGGATTAGGCCGCTCCAAGCCGCTGTTGTCCAAACTCAAAGCGCTCCGACTCCGATCGAGGACGGGGCACAAAACCCACGCGGCAGACTACAGACCCCATCTTTTAATTAACGCAATTACCATCACCTGCCACAGCGCCGGCCTCATTAAGGAATTAACCTGGGGAGGGGTTCAACAGCAGGAGGAGGGCACAGGGGCCCTGCCACGGCACCGGGGTCCCGGGGACACCCCAACCCTTCGGTCCTGAGAGCCCCACTGCTCCTCCAGCCCACCCCAACCTCAGGACCCCCGCCCTGAGCACGGGACCCCCCCCCTTTTGGATTTCCATAGGGGACAGCCCGGAGCCCCGTGCTCCCGCCCCACGGAGCACTGCGCCGTGCCCCAGATCCCGCTCGCCTCCGCACCGACAGCTTGGCGCAGCAGATGGGCACGGCTCGGTTTAATTAAAACCCGGCGCGGCTGCAACCCGCTGGCCCCTTGACAGAACAGGGACACCGACGCCGCGGGGACCCGCGAGCTTCGCCCCCTCCCGACCCATTGCGATGGGGACAAAGCGTGGTCCCCGTCCCCCGGCTCCACCACCCCCGGGAGCGCGCGGGGGCACCCAGCGCCGGGAGGACCCACCCGAATCCAGCAGCTCCCAGCGCAGCGCGTCCCCGACAGCCGAAAGCATTCCGCTTCGGGTCCCAGCAGCCCCCCCACCAAAATCCCGGTCCCGTTTTGGCAACACGTTTGGCCAAACCGGGAGCCCCGCGCCGCCCGACCGCGGCACCGAGCGGCGCTCAGCGCTCAGCGCTGCTCTCCCGCATCTCCAGGAGGGGGAAGCAGATCCTCGGCTCCGCGTTTCCTCCTCTGCCCGACCCGTGGGCACCGCGCTGCGGTGGGAGACGCAGTTTTGCATCAGTGAGCCGCTCCGGCAGCAGGGAGGGCCGGGCTCCGTCCCCGTGGGACCCTTGGGGAGCAGGGGGCGGCCGGGCTGCACCCCCAGGGCCCCGCAGCAGCTCACCAAAAACCGGAGAAGCCCTCCAGGAACAATCAGGGCTTCCCCAGTCCCGTGCCATCCCGGCGACGAGCGGCACAAACGAACGCTCCCATCTCCCTTAGCAC
>NC_034432.1:1637254-1639446 GCF_002078875.1 Numida meleagris | reverse complement strand
GCTCCCATTTGCCAACAAACAGCCGAAAGCCGCTTGGCCCGAGGGGCAGGAGCTAAAACACCGCGCGCTCCCCTCTCCAACACGCCTGTTGCCAAGGAAACGAGCTCTTTGCTTTGACAGTTCTGTTTTAAGGCTCCCTGCTGCCCAGCCAGCGAGGTGTGGGTGCAACGGGATCGCTCCGAGCGAGCAGCGCCGTGCAGGTGGCACCGAGCTCATCCGGCCTCTGCAAAACGGATCCGTGGGGCAGCAGCATCCCACCGGGTCCCGGCGCTGCTGGAGGGCAGTGGGGGGTGGGCTGCAGCAGCACAGGGCAGCACTTGGTGGGGGGAAGGGGGGGGCTCTGCAGCAATGAGAAATGCAACGGTCCCCATTGCCAGATGAATGGGAAGAGGGTGGGGAAGGGCAGTGGGGTGCAGCCGGGCGCTGCGCCCAGCCCACCCTGGGGTGCAGCGTTACAGCAAAGGCCGCGCTGCTCCGCCGTCCCCTGCTGGCGCCGACGCTCCTGACGTGGAGCAAAGCAGCAGCGCTGCGGCCGAGCCCGGCCCAGCTCCTCTGCTCACCCCCTTCCATCACGACACCGTGCCGGGAGCTCAACCCCACCCCACGGGGATGGAGATCAGCTGGAGACAGCAACGTGGGTCCAACTGATGAGGTCGGTGCCACTGCTCTGCCAGCTCCTGTAAGGTCCCATGGAGTCGGGTTGCACCGGGGACGCAGCAGCAGCTGGGGGGAGTGCAGGCTGCAAGAGGAGCTCTGAGATGGGGCTGGGCATGGGGACGTAAAGGGAGCCCCAGAGATAGGGGGGGTACCACGGAGCAGACACACGGAGCACAGCGGGCACAGCACTCCCCACTGCACCAGCACGATCAGAGCGTGCCCTACAACCACAAACACCGGGATGCAGGAGAGTGAAGCCTGGCAGGATGCAGAGCCCACCGCCCCAAGCACAGGTCCTGCACCACCACCACCACCACCACCACCTCCTCCTCCTCTCTCTCTCTCTCTGGGGTCGCTGCTCTCCTGCCGGGACCTGGGCGGCCACGCCGCGCTCCGCACCGGGGTAAAACCAGGTTAGAACCAACCCAGCGCAAACAAACAGCAGCGTGAGCCTTAATGCACATTCCTCCATCTGGCGGAGGGCCGTGCCAGCGCCAGGGGACTCCCAGCTGTAACCGCCCCCGTCCCTCCAGCAGCACCCCTGGAGAGGCGAGAACGCGAGCGGGGAATCCTGGGCAGGCATCCCCCTCCTTCCTCCTGCATCCACCCCTTCCAAAGGGGCTCGGGATGGAGATGCTCCAAGCGCAGCGCCCTGGCTCGCTCTCCCAGCGCATCCAACCCAACCTTAATGCACCCCCCCTCCCAACCCTGTGCTCCGGACGGTGCCAAAACCGAGGGATTATCGCATCCCCTCACTGTCTGGGTATGCAGCAGAGCAGCCCCGCAGCCCTTGATCCCGGGGCATTGTCTCCAAATCCGCTGAGCGCTGCCTTTTCCGCACCGGTCCCCTCCGCTCGGATGCTCCGGTGCGGGTGGTTGGTTCCCCACTCATTTCAGGGAACCATCCGTAACGGGGCCGACATCGCTTCCTCCGCTCCCACGCAGGGAGCGCACGGCTCGGGGAACCAGGGATGCAGAGCAGGATCTGTCCCCATCTGCACGTCCCATGGGTCCCATGCAGGATCCCGGCACCGCGCCGCTCCCGCTGCCCCATCCCCTGGTCTCCTGGTGTCTGCACAAGCGGCGCTGACATCCGTCCCCAAAGCAGCGGGACCCACGGCTGCTGATCCAGGGGTGCCAAGCGCCGACGTGCAGCAAGGGGAGGGGGGGGGGGATGGAAAAACCCCAACCCCAGCGTTGGCACACGGCAGCTCCCACGGGCGCCGTGCAAACAAAGGCTCACAGAGCTCCGGGGAGCGGAATGAACTGCGGGGGAGCAACCCCGGCCAGCACAGCCCGGCCCCGATGGGCAGCGATGCCCTGAGCAGCCCCAACGAGAGGGAGGATCCAGGCGGGGCAGCGCCGCCCGCTTTGGGGTCCTCACATCTGGGTTGGGCAAAGGGGAGCCCGGAGAGAAAACCTGCAGCGTCACCAGCCCCAAAGCCCCCAGACCGCGGGGGACCTCGGCCCCATTGGGGCTCCCACCCGGCCCCATTGGGGCTCTGTGCGTGCATCACCAGGATGAGGCTCCCAGC
>NC_034432.1:1631323-1633834 GCF_002078875.1 Numida meleagris | reverse complement strand
GGCCTCAGACCTGCGGCCGATTCACGTTTGGGGTGAAAAACTCCAACTTTGTGTCCTCAGCTGTCCCAGGCAGCTCCTGTATCCTCTGCCGCCCATCTGCGTTACCCTCCCAGCAGGGGATGGCACCCAGCGCTGCTCACCCTGATTCCTCCCCACTGTCCTGGAGGAGAAATGAGCCCCTGGGTCCGAAGGGAAGGAGCAAACCCTCGCCAGCCCTGTGCTTTCGTGCTGAGCTTCCCTGCACCCCGACGCCGTCCTGCAGCGATGCTGCTCTGGGGGATGTCTCCCTGAGTCATCGCCTCCGTGGGAAGGGGCCGTGGGAGGAGCAGCTTTTCTGGTGCTGGTGGTGCTGGTGCTGCTGGTGGTGGTGGTCACACTGTTGCTCGGCCCAGATCCTCGTCCCCTGCTCTGGATGCGGCCCTGGGGGTGATGCCCAGCTCCGGGTGGAGCCCGCGGGGTGGATGCTGGGGATGGTGGGAGAGCAGCTCCCAGGGGGGAGGGGGCTCCCCCAGGAGCAGTGTCAACACAAAGCTCTCAGAGGCTGGGATGGGGCAGGGAAATGGGGGCATGGGGTCCTATGGGAAGGGGCTCTGGGGGGTGTGGGTGGCTCCAGCCCCGCCGGCAGCGCTCAGGGAGGCAGCTCCCTCCATAGACGAGGGTCTCATGCGACGCTGGGTCTCTTTGAAGGCCCCCCAACCCCCCCCCCGCCGGGATGTCTGCCCTAGAGGAGGACGTGGTGGGAGCATCGCATCCCTCATCCCGTGTCCCTCCGTCGCTGGAGGAAGGAGGTGGTGGGAGTTATCACTGTGCCCCATCCCTGAGCCCCACGGCCCGGAGGCTGCACGGCTCCAGGCGGCGTTCAGGGCTCTCCCTGCCCCCTACAAAGCAGAGGGGCCTCGCAGAGCTCACCTCCGTCCCCCGCCTCGGTGGGTGCAGCACCCACGCTCCGTCGTGGGGGTGGCTCCCGTGGGGCGACGGCCCACGGAGGGAGGCAGAGGACGGGGAGGATGCAGCGTGCAGCGGGTGCCGAGGCGATGCTCGCCACCACAGATCCCTGTGATTCAGCCCCGGAGCATCTGCCACCGCCGGGGACTGAGCGCTCACGAGCGGCCGAGGGGGCTGCTGGCACGCTGCCGCCTGCGCCGAGGCCTCGGGGTCCCCAGGAACGGGAGCTTCCCTGCACGGATCCGTGGTCTGACGCCTGGGAAGGACGGTGCCCCCCAGCTCTGCTCCGTCCCTGAGACCTCCCCAGGTCCCCACCGGCCTAAATCTTCCTCCTGCTCCGTTGCTGATGACAACGCCGGGCTGCGAAGGTGGGTGTTGCATTCAGAGCGCCGCTGGCCTCTGGGTCTCCTTGTTCACCTTGCCACGTGTGCCAGCAGTGACCTGACAGCGTCTTACAGTGCCCTGCAGTATCCTGCAGCACCCTACATTGTCCTACAGCACCCTACATTGTCCTACAGCACCCTACAGCATCCTACAGCACCCTACAGCACCCTACAGCATCCTACAGCACCCTACAGCACCCTACAGCATCCTACAGCACCCTACAGCACCCTACAGCATCCTACAGCATCCTACAGCACCCTACAGCATCCTCCATTGCCCTACAGCGTCCTGCAGCACCCTGCAGCCCAGTGCAGGCTGTGCACAGTGGGGCTGTGCAGGCTGCGGGTGCAGGACCAGTTTTGCAGCTCCCCCCTCTGAGGTGCAGCACCCTGGGGTAGAAGCCAGCGGAGCTCGCTCGCCTCCTGTTGACATCGGTGGAAGAGCTGCCAGCCCCGATCAGCTGTGAGAACCTCCCAGCCCCGTGTCCTGTGTCCTGTCTGGGGCGTGATTGCAGCTGGGCCTTCCCCTGCTGCTCCTTGCAGCTCTGCAGAGCTTGCAGCCAGATGTTCTGCTGCTTCTTTGACTCGTGCAGCTCCTCTTACATCAAGATCAAGGTCCAAGAGGTTCGCCCGTGTTTCCGTACTGCCTGGTTGTTTGTCATGCTTGTTCCAGACCAGTGCAGGCTTTCGTCGAACTCAACCTGCATCCGAGCTGATTTTACAGAAATATTCCATACAGAAATATCTTGTCCTTGATTTGCTTCTGTTAAGGCTTTTGGTAGTTACTCCTGCGTCACGCTGCTGTGAGTCAGATCACAGCTCTGCTGCGTGTCAGGAACCAGAACCCCATGGCCCTGCTGGGGGTTCTCCCAGAACTCAGCTTTCCTGTCTTTGGGGGCCTTTGTTGGAACAAATTGTCTTCGGGGCAGGATGTAGCTCCACCTGGCTGGAGCGAACCCAGAGGAGATGCCCCAGATGCAATGGGTTGTGTGGGGGGCTGGGGGAGTGCCTACAAACCCAAAATGCAATGGGTTGAGAGGTGGGATTGGATAGCTCCTACAAAGCCCCAAAGGCAATGGGTTGAGTGATGGTTTTGGGGAGTGCCTACAAAGACCCAAATGCAATGGGTTGAGTGGTGGGATTGGATAGCTCCTACAAAGCCCCAAAGGCAATGGGTTGAGTG
>NC_034432.1:1624339-1628038 GCF_002078875.1 Numida meleagris | reverse complement strand
GAGATTTGCACATTCCCAGCCATCAGGGAGAGCCAGAATGTCCCCGTGTGTCCTGTCCACGCACTCAGCTGTATGGAGTCAGCGCAACAGCTACGGAGAAGGTGGGCAGATAGAGCCAAGCCGGAGTGGTCCAAGGGTCCCCACTGGTGTCTGGGGTGACTGATGAGGGAAGGAACCTTATGGAGAGACCAGGGAGCACTCAGCAGTGGAGGAGCATCTTCAGTGCAGCCGGCTGGGAGCTGTGCCTGCATCACCTGCGCGTGAGAGCAGCGCCCGAGCTCCTGCCCGTAGGCAAGTGACAAAGGGGGCAGGTAGCGGGAGCATGGCATGTTTTTCCTGAATGACTGAGCCTGTGACACAAGACAAACATCAAGCCACCGAGCAGGCAAATCTGTGTCTCGGTTTTGCCTTCCTGTGAAACGAGGTAGTTATTTATTTATTTTTTTTTTTTACATGCCGGCTCTGCTTGTTGTAACATCTTCTGCATGGTTAAAGCTGCTACATCCCCAGCAGCTCTACCAGAAAACAAGCCAGCAGAGCTCCCCGGGGACAAGAATTCACGAGTTTCTCCACTTCTATGGGGCTGAACCACACGCTGCCCCATGCCTGGTGATGCTGGTGGCCTTACCAAGGGACGGTGCTGTCCCAGGGATGGCACATGCACCCAAGCATGCGGTGCTGATGGATGCAGAGCTCTGAGCTGCTGACCTGAGGCTGTTCCCCGCCCGTGACCTACGCCAGCGCTCTGGGAAGAGCAGATTGCTGCAGATTACGGGTTGCTCGCTGCCAGTTCTGCTCCGTGGAAAAGAAATTTTGCCCTGCAGACCTGAGTGGGAACACTTGGTCGGGTTACAAATGTAAATGCTGGAAAGAAATGGATTGATGCTGCGCATTGAAAGCTTCCGCAGGACGTGTGGGATCCTCTGCTGGGCAGTGCTGGCCTCAGTTGCATAACCTAGAAGAAAGCTGTAAAATTCAGGTGTGTTCTAGATGCTGAGACCCTTTGGAAATGGGACAGTGGGGTGGAAGGTCCTAAATAAGTCATGAACACAGGAGAATGAAGTCGGGGGTGTGAATGGGAAGGTGGGCATGGCAAGCAGCCCCTGGGGCACCATGAGCTGGGTGATTTTGTATTGAGGAGAGATGTGAACCAAAGGAAGTGGGCAAAGCAGCCAGTCAAACCCAGAGGAACCTTGTGGAGAGGAAGGCCAGAGCCATGGCAGTGCTGGATCCAACAGTGGGTCCGTATCGCCGAGCTCCTGGCCCAACCAGGGAGCTGAGAGCATCTGGGAGAGAAGAGTCATCACTTTGTTCTCAAATCTATCAGAAAGAAGGCGTGTGCCAAGGAGCTGGCAGAGCCAGCGTGCGAGCAGAGCATGAAAGGAGCAATTAGAAGAGACGAGCCCATTGCAGAGGAACCGAAGCAATTGTTTGTATTATTGTTGATTGTAGGAGAAAACACGGAGATTCCCGTGCTGTAATTAACCTTTGTGGAGGCTCATCAGAGGATGTGTCCAACGCTGAAAAGCCTGGGGAAGGGATTACGGATCCAATTGACAAAATGGACAATGCTGAACCGTGGGGCTGGGCCGTCTCCATTCAGACGTCCTAAGAAAGCCACGATTGAAGCTGCTCAATGAGAGATGCTGCTCTGTAAGTGCTCTCTCCAACAGCCTTGCATCTGAAGGCTGAAATGCGGCAAATGTGAAAAAGAGCTCCAGAAAAGGTCTGGAGAAGTGTATGTTGGTGTTGGTTTGCTCCCTCATACCGGAGGATGGTGTCTGTAAGCAAATGGATGCCCAGGATTCAATGGGGGAGAGGGCGCAGAGCTCTCAGAAGGGCCAGGCAAGAGCAATTTGTTTAATAGACTCTACTGGGATTCCCAAAATGCTTTTGATAACGTCCTTCATCAAAGGAAAAGAAGCAGCCATGGGATGGGGAAAAAAAAAAGTAATGCTGGTGAGCATAAAGAATGGGCGGAAAGGTCAGGAATGAGGTGGGAGGAAATAGCTCTGCGTGGCCAGAGCTGGAGCCCTGCAGAGGCCGTGGGCTCAGTGGGAGACAAATGAATGCAGCAGAGGGGATTGAAGGGTTGCAAGTGCATAGAAAGCGTGGCTGGATGGGAAGGTGCTGGGAAACGTGGCACCCCTGCCTGCCTCGTCCTCTCCGGTGCATGGTGAGCCAGCAAGGCAGCAGGTCTGGTGCGCTGCAGCTGCTCCCATCGTGGTTTTGTGCCCTAATTATCGGTGAGGAGCTGTTTTGTCTGCATCTCATATGGAGGAAAATTAGAGGAGCACCGAGGAAATGGCAGCAGCTCCTCGTCTGGGCCAATGGGGAAGGATGCAGAGCAGGATGCATCCGCTGAGTGCGGCTCGTTGCAAAATAGCAGAGTTTTATGTAACGGGGACTATTGCTTAGGAGAAGACACAGAGGAGAGCTGAGGATCCTGAAGGACAAGCGACAAATCTGGGATGGATGTGAGCTGGTGGCTGTTAGAAGGGTATTCGTGCAGTGAAGTCCTGAATGAGAGCAGAAAGGGGAACTGTCTCTTCATTCATTCCTATCCTGCAGATGCTGCATCCAGCTGCACTGCTTCTCCATTGAAAAAGTCGGCTTGCAAAGGGCAGGGAAAGCGGCCACAAGCGGAATTCAGAGGCTGGAAAGTCGGCTTTGAGAGAAAGCTCCGAGAGCCTGACACGTTCCCTAAAAGGACCGAGAAGCGTTCTGATTTTCATCTGCGGTTCAGAGCAAGGGCGGAAGATTTCTGACAGTGGAAGGCTGAGTAATCCCAGCTAGAGACTCAGCAAGGTCAAGTGGCTGAAGGGAAGCGGGGATTCGAACAAGAGGGTTCCAAACAGGAGGTGTGCCGAGGGTTAACCATTGGGATGCTGGGGCTAAACTGGGAGCGTGGGGCTCCAGCACCCCATAACTCCTGCTGGCGGTCCCATATTGCACCCTCCTTGCATAGCAGGTATCGGGTTGCCCCAAAATGAAGGCGGGTCAGTTCTCTCTCATTGCCTCGAGCTGATCTCTTCCTTGGCCTTCAGAAATTGCTATCACAGAGGACTCGTTGCCAAGCTGCCTGCAGAGAAGACGTTTCTTGGACCAGAGGCTCTCCTCTCTCCTCCCTCTGCCTCCTATTTTGCCAAAATTCTGCTCTGGCCACAGATAACGCGTGTGAAATCCAAGTGTAAAGATGGTTTTCTGGAGAAATGTAGGCTGTGAAATCGGGCTTAGAAGTGAGCGCAAACTACACCCTTAACCGTGGAGTCCTTAGCCGGGCTTAGGAGGATGCTAATCCCCATCTGCCATAGAGGTAAATGGCCTGAGGAGGCTCGGGCTGCTCCGCTGCTGCTGGGATATGTGTGGTAGTGCTGAAATAATTTCCTTCTCTTTTAATTAATGACTCACTCTCGTGTCTGCTCAGTGCGCCTTTGCTTCTTCCTATGAAAAACGCCCTTCGCCGTCGACCACCCCTGGTCTTATTGGAAGCACTGGGAGGCAGGCTGAGGTCCGGGGTGGTTGGTAGCAGCCTGGGCAACAAAGTGCTTTTTTTTTCTCATCCTCGAGGCGCTTTGCCGTGTGACGATGCTTCCTTACAGTTCATCTTTTCTGCCAAGTTGGTTGACCCCCCCAAAAATGGGACAGCATTCAACTGCAGGAAGTGGGGACCCTCCCCCAGGTCTGAGTTTTTCATTT
>NC_034432.1:1555814-1624117 GCF_002078875.1 Numida meleagris | reverse complement strand
TCTAATTTCCAGTCAGAGAGAGGTGCTGAGAAGCAGCAGAAGTGATGGAGGGGATGGAACAGCTGCTCCAGGGGACTGAGAGGACCTGGACCCCCCCTTTGCAGAGATGGGGGGTACAGGGGGGGAACGTGGCTGAGGTTTCCCCACCGCAGAGGTGGAGAGCACAAATCCCGCAGCGCCCAAGCAAGGTGCACTTTGGTGAATATGGGAGGGGAGCAGCTTAAAGCAGAGACAAGGAGCTCATCTTCACCCCATGGGGAGGGAAAGGGAGGAACTCGGTGCTGGAGGAGGGAAAGGAAGCGGGGTCAGAACGCTTTGGAGGCAACAGGTCGGTGAGCAGAGACCAAAGGACTCATCTTCATCAACTTCATTCCAAAGAACTTGCAGCTGCCTCCATCCTGGCACCGCTCTGCAGCTCGCCAAGGGGAAAAGCAAGATGTGCTGGGAGTGCTGCGCTCTGAGCAGAGCACGCCGACCCCTGGATGAGGACAAGTGAGCTGCTTTCTCACTGGAGTAGTCACAGTTGGAAAGCGAGCACCAAAATATTGATCGGTGACTAAAACTTTGGATCCTTGCTTTTCGGAAGGGGATTGATTGTAAAGCTTCCTTTTTTTTTAGGTGGCAAACTGGGAAAATAAAATCGTCTGGGAGAGCTCCAGCGCCTTTCAGTGCTGCGCTTCGGAGGGAAAGCCTCCCCTGCTTCTCTCCATGGATAAACACGTGCTGCAAAATGTCCCTGGGTGGGTTCACCGAGCACATCCCTGGCTGGCAGAGCATTGCCCCACGCACGTGGCAGCTGCCAGCTCCATCAGAGAGCCCCTTAGGGGAGGCTCCCCATGGGGGTGCATTGCTGTGCTGCTGGGTAATGGCTCAGTGTGGGGTTTTCTTGGAAGAACCCATCACTCAGGTGTTGGGCATCGTGATGGAGAGAGGCTGAGAGCAAAGAGAAGGGCTCGGAGGGGAGGGAGTACATCAGGAAAGGTGTTTGCTTGGCGGATTTTAGTGCTTTTTGATGCGTTCCTGAAAGCAGGACTGCTCCGATCGCTGCTTGAACTCTGCGTAACTCGCATTGCACATCGCATCTCTCTGCTGCACGCTGCGCTGAACTGCAGATCAGGCATTGCATCAAAGCAAGGGAGAGAGCGTGTGCGTGCCCCTTGAGTGCGTCTGTGCCCTCTGCAACAACCCCAGGTGGAAATGTGGTGCAGAAGGCGGTGGTGATAACGTGCCCTCTGTGTGGGAGGCAGCGCTCTGATTGCCTGAGCTGCACGGGCAGCCTTCGCTTGGGAAGCGACGGAGGGGGATTTGGAGTGCTGCTATGGTGCTTGGCTGACTGGTTTGTCCTAACAGAAGTGCCTCTGCTTTCTGCCATGGTGTGAGCTCTCAGGGGACGCCCCAGGGTTCGGGATGCAGCGCTGAGCAGCAGGGCCCGATAGCGGCGAGAAGGAGGGGTTCCATTGGTGCATCAATCACTGCTGGGCAAGCATCCCAGCCTCGCACCCCGAGCTCCTGGAGGTGGACCCTTCTGCTCAAGATCAGACCCATGGGATAACTCAGGTGGGGAGGGGCCTCAGGAGGCCGTTGGGTCCATGGCTGCAGCCGTGCTTGCCGGGATGCCCCCTCCTCGGGTCGTGCCACTGCTCCAGCCCCATCTCCAGCGCTCCCAAATCTCCAACCGAGGGCTCCTCCTCCCTGCAGGACTCCCAGGAACTGCTTTGCTTTCCAAAACTGCCATCCCTGCGCTGTCCGGGAGCTGGCCATCGCCTCCGAGCACATCAAGGACAAAGGCAGAGTTACGAATCCGCCCTAGCACTGAGATAAGACTCAGTATAATTAGAAACTTTTTATGTGAAGAAATGAATCAAAGCTCCTTCCACTCCTGGGACGCTTTAACTCTTCACAGCTGCTATTACCAGTTGCCAAACCATTCCTTTTCTCTTCATTTCAGGCTAGAGAAACCTGGAAGAAGAGAGCAGTCCACGCTGGACCCTGCTGAAAGTTTGGTGCAAACTCCTGCTGTGCACGGGGCTGGCTTTCAGCCCTGGGGAGCAGCCTCATGGAATCATAGAATCCTTCGAGTTGGAAGGGAGCTTTAGTGGTCATCGAGTCTAACTCTCCTGCAATGAACAGGGGCACTCACAGCTCCATCAGGTTATCCACAGCCTGATCCAGCCTGGCCTTGAAAGTCTCCAGGGATGGGGCATCCCCCACCGCATCACTTAATATTCCTCTGGTCTTTATTGCAGAAGCCCCGGGGGTTTGCATTGAGCAGACAGCACGGAGCCTTCGTGTTCCTCAGGGCTCTGCTGCTTTGCGTTGCCCTCCGATCAGCGGTCATCGCGTGAGCTGCCCTCATTGCAGCTCCCCGAGCCCGTGCTGGAGGGCTGACAGCAGCCAACAACCGCCCTTTGTGCTGAGCGGGGCTGGAGGAGGGACTGGGCGGCTTCCAGAGCTCGGCTGGGAACCAGCAGGAAGGCAGCGCCAGCAAATGGCTGGGGAGGAAGGACTCGCTGCTGCGATGGGGACTCTCGGTTTGTGGGAGATGGGTTGGATGGGTCCGGGCGGCCACAAAGGTGGTGAGAGGGGAAAGCACACAGAGAAGTGAAGGGAGGTCTAGTTGCTCCCTTCTGCTGCTGATGGAGAGGCACGGAGAGGAAGGCAGAGCCTTCTCACAGCTGGACACCGCTGGGAACATGAGTCCTCCTGTGTTGCCGTAAGGGAGAAGCGCTCCCCACGAGGGCACAGGGATGGAACCTCCTCCTGCAGAGCTGTTCCACCCTGAGTGCACAAAGCTTGGAGCGCTGTCGCTCAGCTCTGCTCTGATCCGTGGTCGGATGAGAGAGCTCCCGGCTCCGCATCGACCAGAACATGCCTGGGGTTTTTGGATCGGTGCACTTCAATGGGAGAGCGCGGTAGGATGCGACGCATCCCTCCCCTTTTGATAGCTGGGATGTTTGATAAGAACCTTTCCCCGCTACGAGCACCCTGAGAGGGCTTTAAGACAAGAGCGGAGATCTTCGGAGGTACCAGAAATGAGAGAACTCGTCTTCGCCCGTAGGCAAACAAGCTGTATTATTCGTGCTCTAATTTCCTGGACAACTCCTGGGAGCACCTGCCGCGTTCTGCAGGGAGCAGGGGGGCTGAGCATCACCACGGCTGCGCTCTGTCTGATGCCGGGGGATGGCCTTCTGCAGAGGGCTCCTTTGGAGCAGATGGCAGGGGGAGAAGGTCAGAGGGCACCGCGAGCATCCGTCACCTCCCCGATGTTTCTTAGCGCCGCTGCTCCGGGTGAGGAGCTCCATAGATAAAATGCAAAGGGGAAGGAAAAAAATCCCGATTCAGAAGAGGGTTGGATGCGTAGTAAACAAGCCCTGGGGCTGTACGCTGGGTGATGAAGACATAAAGGTCAGTGGATGGTGCAGAAATGCAGCACAAAATGAGGGAATGTGTGTCTGTCCGGATAAGGGTGCTCCATCTGTTTGGAAACGGAGATGTGGAGCGCACCGTGTCAGCGTGAAATCAGGGAGTGCTGCAGGTGCTGAGCTCCTGGGGGGGAGCAGGATGGGCAGGCTCTGCTCAGAGCTGCATTCCAGCCTAGGAAAACAGGGGAACAAACGGGAAAGGCGGCACACGGGCTGGCTGCTGGGACAGGGCTATGCCCACCCAGGGTCCCTGCAACACATGGGCTGGTTGCTGGGTCAGGGCTATGCCCACCCAGGGCCATGCCCACCCAGGGCCCTTCTCTCTCTGCAGGACAACATGAGGCCCCACTGTGCCCTGGAGCTGTTTGGAGAAGGCCAATTCTCTCTGGAAACTGCAGATCCCCCTCGGCGTTCCCTCTCCCTGGCAGGTTGTGCAAAGATGCTTCGAGTTCATGCAGCATGCAAAGTGCTCTCTGTACCTCTGCCTTCCCCACCACTGTATCAGGGACGAACGCTGGGAAGACCAAGAAACCGACTGAGTTTCCCTATCAGTTTGTTGGTACCCCTGTACTGATTGGCATCAGTTAGCTGTCTGTCTTTCCCAGCTGTCCCAGGATGGCTGGGATTGGCCTCGGTTGAAGGCACTGCGTGGCACGACCCCGCCAATGTCCCAAGAGACACCAAGGTTTGTCTCAGCAGAGCACCCAGGCGCAGCTCCATGTCTGTATCAGCAGAACTGCACCATGACCCGGCCTGCTTCCTGCCCAGCAGCGCTGCCAATTTACCATTTAGCTCTGAAATTGCAATAACAAGATTACTTGATATAAAGCAAAGCTCCACGAGCTTTTCCGCTCCGGCTCTCCTCCTCCCGTTCTGCACAGGGGCCTCTCTCCCAGGAGGAGTCAGCAGTGGATTTGCTGCTAGAAATTGCTTTCGCTCTGGCTTTGCCTATATCCTTCAAAGAGAATCACTGCTCGGGAGGAAGAGCTGTTAGTTTAATCAGGCTGCTTATCCCTTCAAAGTGAGCAGTTCGCTTGGAGTGAGGAGGAGAGCTCAGTGGGCTCAGCCGTGCAGGGCTCATCCCAGCGACCTGCGCAGCCAGGGGCAGCTTCGCCCTTCTCCTAACGGAGCATGGGGAGCAGTGGGGGAGAGAGGAGCAGAGAAGGGGTGAGGGTTTGGGTTAGCATTTGGGTTAGGATTTGGGTTTAGTTTGGGTTTGGGTTAGGGTTTGAGTTTGAGTTTGAGTTGGGGATTGGGTTAGGGTTAGGGTTTGGGCTTGAGTTTGAGTTTGAGTTGGGTTGGGTTTGGGGTTTGAGTTAGGGTTTGGGTTTGGGTTTGGATTTGAGTTTGGGTTTGGGTTTCAATTTGGGTTTGGATCACACTTTAGGTTTGTCTTAGGGTTTGTGTTTGAGTTAGGGTTAGGTTTTGTGTTAGGATTAGTGTTGGGCTTGGGTTAGGTTTTGGGCTTGGGTTGGGGTTAGAGTCAGGGTTTGGGTTTGGGTTTTGGGTTAGGATTTCTGTAACTGCAGAGACGCACTCAGAGAGGAGCCCGGCGCTGGAGGTGCATGAGAGCATTCAGGATAAAGCACGAACAGATTGCACGAGGCAGCCAGCATCCGTGGGGCTGGCAGCGACCAGACTGCATGAATCGGGGCTCCCTGCAGGGAGGGGGCTGGCAGCTGCAGCAGCAGCAGCGGTGGTGGTGGGATGTGGGGCTGTGGGTGAGCGGGGTCTGGTGCCTATGGCCCAAACCTGCGTGGGGAGGGGCTGACAGCTCCATCCTGCACCAGCTGCCCCATGGGAGAGGACAGGGCTCGGGGTGGGGGGCAGGAGGACTTTGGGGGAGGCACCCTGTCTGTCTGTCTTCCCCACTCGCCGTGTGCCCTGTGCTGATGGAGTCAAGGTGCCGCGCTGAAACTGCTGATGCCGGCGCTTGCACAGGATCTTGTGTATTAACTGCACTGTTGTTTTGCTGCAGACGTGTGTGAAAAATTACCCTGCCGAAGCTACACTAATCGCAGCGTGCAGTGTGTATCCCTGCAAGCGCAGTATGCAAAGTCTGACCCTGCCGGGTTGGGATACGCCGCAGTTCTCTCCCGCTCGCTCGTAACTATTTAGAGCCTGAACAGCAGCAGCGTTGGTGAACCCCATTTATATGCTGGGATTTTATGGTGTTAGTGCTGTGAGAAGCAACAAAAGTGCTCCTCGGTCCTAAAGCAGCTCGGGGGCCGAGGATGGGGCTGGGGCTCTGGGCACCCGCAGTCCGTAGCATCCTCCTCTTTGCGTCTCTTTGGACTTCATGCCATTTGCACTGTACAGATCATTAACACAAATGTGTTGATCAAATCTCTGTGACTAACTGGAAATTGAGATTTTATTCCTCCCTTCCCTCCAGTAAGAGGCAATAGACCCCGTGCCTAAAGCGTATTAGGGATCCAGATTGCACCTGTGCAGTCCTTGGGGAGCTCCTGGCGTGAGGGGTGTGTGTGTGTTGATGAATTTCATCCCATTTATAAACCTCCTGTCCACAAATGAGCTCTCAGGCGCAGGCACTTGAAGTGACCTGAGAAACCAGCACTGACAAACACCTCTCAAACCCATTATCCCCTCACTCAACCTACGGCTCTCTGCATCTCCTCTGCGCTGGGTGAGAGCTCCGTGTTAGAAAACACATCAGTGGCAAAATTAAAAGGGAGAACGGTTTAATTGCTTCCTCTCTGAGATTGTTTCCAGTCGCTAATATACTCCTGATGGAGGTCTGAGCTGCCAGCCGAGCTGCAGACCAGGTGTGCACCCTGGTCGCTGGTGCCACCGCTTTCCCTGCGGGCTGCCCTCCTATTGCAGGAGCTCCTGCAGAAATGGGGCACGTCCCATAGGACGGCGCTGGGTGCAGCCCCAGCTTTCAGGTTGCTCTGGCGTGGGAGAGCTTTGCTTGCAGCCGTTGGATTTGTCACTTATCTGCCAGCAACAAGAGGCTTTGGAAGGCTGGAGCCGGAACCTGGGGGTGGGGTACTCTGGCACGCACCCTTGCCATCAGCGGTGCCCTTGTGTTTTCTTTGCTGTGCTTGGGCTTGCTGAGGGCCCAGGCCACGTTTCCATCTGCCACTGTGATCTCCTTTGCATTGATGTCTCCTCATGAGCCACGCGCCGCCTGCAGTCACAGCATCCTGGAGCACCGTCCAGCAAAGCTCCGTGCCCACCTCGGCTTTCTGAAGAGCAAATTTCCATGGCTGCCTATGACGGCACGCCTGGAGGAGCTGCTTTCTGACCAATTCTTCCCTGAGGCCATCTTGGAAGCAGAAAAATAAGAAGCTTCTCGCCGTCCCTGTGCCCTGCAAAGCCAGCTTCCCTCGGAGCTCTCCAAATGCACGGTCACGTGGAGCTGAGAAAATATGTGTGCGATATCCCAGAGCTTTGAATACGTGCCCAGGAAGCGGGATACCTGCAGGCCGGGCTGCCTACAGCAGATAGGAGCAGCCGCCTGGCACGGCACCGTGCCATGTGTGCATCCCTGCAGGGCGCTGGGCAGCCCGCTCCATCCCCGCTCTGCTCCTGGCCCCAGCACGGATCCCCCCACGCTGATGGACGACGTGCACGCGTCCCAGTTCTGCACACTTGGGTTGCGATGGAGATGGGTGGCTCTGCTCGGTGGCCCTGTTAGCAATTGCTTTTTTCCCTTCGAAATTCAGCGAGGAAAGTGGTACTTGCTTTCATCGCTCTGCGCAGCGGCTGCATTTCATGTTGCCACCAGCTCCTGCAGCTGAGGCTGACACAAGAGGACACTGGAAAGGTGCAAAGCCTGGTGTGGGGGTTCTGCAGCATCTCTGTGGGCTGAGCTGGCATTTTGCTTGCCCAGAAAGAGGAATCCAGGGATGTGAGAGGTCCTGGGGTACGTAAGAGGTCACCCCAAGGACGGAGGCTGTGACGCAGGCCCGCAGGAGTCCTGTGCTGGAGGCAAAGCGGGTCTGTGGGGCATCTCAGGTGGCACCAGATGTCGGTGTGGGGGGCTGAAGCCATCTGCTGGTTGGGGGGCAGACGTGGCTTCGCTCCAGTCGCTCACCACACCTCGCTGCCTCGAGTTCCAGGGCTCCGCTTGGTTCCCTTTGTACCAACATCTGAACCCACCAGGTTGCAGCTGCCGCCTACGAGCCTCCCACAGAGCCCCTCTTTGATCCGTCGGCACCGTAGGGATGTCCAGGAGACCCCCAAGCATCCGGAGCCTCTCCACGAGCCAACATTTGGGCGGCTGAACCTCAGCGCTGGCAGAACACTGAGCGCCCCGCTCCCTTCTGGGCTCCTGGATTCAAGCTGCACCCCCTCCACGCTCCCCTCCGTGTCACGCCTGGATGCAATCTGCTCCCAAAACAGAGTCCGAGGTGACAGCCGAGACGCCGGCGCTGGCGCTGGATGCGGTCACGGTTGGGTGAGACGAATCCCGGAGATGCGATGGAGGGTTGCGTCCGTGCCACTTGCTCAGCGCAGAGCCGCGTGTGCTGGCGATGCCCAGCGGACCTCCCGGCGGTGGCACGTGCAGGGCAGGCTGAGACCCACGGAGTGAAACGCTCTTCACTTTTCATTATCGTTTAAACCGTCGGCTTATCACCCGGATCCGTCATTCCATCAGGAGCACGGGCCGTGACGATGAAGTTTGTCTCCCACCAACTCCGGTGGAACGGCCAACGACTCCAGCCCGACTGACAGCCCCGTAATTACCCAACTCTTCTCATTTACCTTTCTAAATATTGGCACCGAAATATTTTCCTTCCCATCTGCTGGACCTCCTGGCTCTGTTCTCACTTCCTCGCTTCCCCCTGTAGATCTGCCTTGGCGGACTCCGTTACCAGCAGCCCCAGGCAGTCTGCTCAGCTTTCTATCTTCGATCAGGACAGGGATTCCCACTTATCTCCAGCATTTCTCACTGGAAGGGACTCGTGGTTCTTCCCATCCCATAAGGCTTGGAAGCCTTCCCTGGATTTCTTCTTCCTTTTCCGCGAAGCAGAGGGTGACCTCGTTACAGGGAGCAGCATCAGAAAGGAAATCTGGGTCACGGGATCACGCCAAGAGGAGCAGCCGAGAGTTTGGTGACATCTTTCGTGGGGGGAGAAAACAGCCCCTGCTCTCACCGTGCTCCTGTGGCAGCTGAGATGTGTTCCAGCCCTTCTGCACAGACACCACTGAAGTCCATTGGCGTTGACAGTGTGACATCAGGACTCGGTTTCCCTGGGGTGCTGTGCACGGGCACTCCTAAGGCTCTGCTTGGGCAGCTCCTCCTCCATTCTTGCCTTCCTGGGAAGCAAGAAAGCTGGAAGCAGGCGTCCAGCGAAGAGGGGTGAAGGCAAGGTGCATCCTAGAGGGAATCCTTCCTGCTTTTGGTGATGCCTGTTGGCCTGAGAGCTGCTCTCTGCTGCCAGAGGTCCCCATGGGCTTAGGTGTCACCTCCTGGAGGTGGTGGCACTGCTGCCAGAGGGACCCCAACAGGTCTCTGTGCCATGGGATTAAGCAGCAGTGGCTTAACCCACTCATTGCTCTTTGGCACACAAGGAATTATACGTTGGCTTTAGACCCTCTCCAGCTCTCTGCTGCCTTCCCTGCAGAGGGGTCACAGCGTTTCAGTGCTGGGGGACTGCAAACCACCGACAGTTTCTCCTCAGGCAAACGTGATAAATGGGTATTTACATAAAAAAATGGAATCGGGGGAAGCTAACGAGTGTTAAATACCAACTCTGGAGGCTCCGATGAGATGGGAGGCACGGAGTATCAGGAACAGATGGGTTTGAAAGCTTGCAGAAAGACTCATCGGAGCGGCTCCAGCTGCCTGAAATCATATTGAAGGAAAAAAGAAAGAGGTGGCCAGAAAACATCACCAGCCTTCAGGCATGGGTGGCTGTGGTGTTGGCAGGGATTTCACCCCCCCTGCTCCTGCAGCATCCCGAAGGCATCAGCAGCTGCTTGACCAGTGGGGTCCAGGTGACAGCGGGCATTTGGGTTTGCAGAAGCGTGGGAAAAGCTCTTTGGCAGCAGCTCTGGAGGAAATTTAGCAGTCGCAGTTTAAGGGGAAAAAGTGTTTGCAGGGTGTAATGACATGCTAAAGGCTGGGGGAGCGAAGACGGGAGTGGTTTTCACAGGGAGGAATTAGGTGCAGAGTGGTGTGAAGATCTGTGCTGGAGCTGACAGCGCTCAGTGCATCCACGGGAGAAGGAGGTAAGCTGGGAGGGAGAGCGCTTCCCAGTGGTGCAGTGTTACTTGGGCTGGTCAAACCTAACCCTGTCTGTGAAGCCCTGCAGCAGCTCCAGCTTCCTGGGGCTGCATCCGGAGCCCTGAAGAGATCCAGCAGGTCTTCTGGCTCTTTGTCCTTGGTGTGATGTCCTGTGCCCCAAAATTGGCATCGTGGGATAAGAAGACACTGCAAGATACCTGCAAGGAGATGTGCAAGGAGACCTGCAGGGAGATCTGCAAGGAGACCTGCACTGAGATCTGCAAGTAGACCTGCAAGGAGACGTGCAAAGAGATCCTCAAGGAGACCAGGATCTGAAGGAAGACAAGTCCTCATCCCATGTCCTGAGATTTTGCTTGGGCTCATGCTTGTCCTGGAGAAACTTTGCCAGTCCCAGCCTCCAGCGATGACTGCTGAGTTGGCTCAGGGCAGCTTTAAATACACTGATAGGCTTCAGATGCCAAACTAAAGAGACAAAAATCTTGGAGGCTGTGCTGAGGGGGGGGATTCAGCCCCCGAGGCCGTTGGTGAGCAGCCCCAGACTTGGGGGTCCTGCGCTGCACCACGATCTCAGAGCTGGTTGGTGGCACCTGACGCCTTGCAGATGCTCCTTTCTGTCTTGCCCTACGTGTTCCTGCAGCATTTTGTATTTAATACGCCTTAAAGGCTCACGTGAATGACAGAACCTTGATGATGTGACCGAAAATGGCGTATGGGCTTGGGCTGATCCCAGCAACCCATCTTCCACCTTTTCCCTCTGTGCTCTGGGGGAAATTGCTCTTAAAGCTGAAGGATTCCTCTTCCCTGCGGTACTGCAAGAGGCACAAGAAAGTCTTTGAAATATGCTGCAGATTTAATGCTGAGGAGGAATGCTTAATTTGGGCTCCCTGAGCTACCCTTCATCGGATAAATGATGAAGGGCTGCAGCGAGAGGGGACACAAATGACCAAGAGTTTGAGAGAGCTAAAAAAAAAAAAAGAAACCACCACCCCAGGCACTAAATCTTCAGAGCAGCAAAAGAGACAAATCCGAGCCAAAAAGTCAAGGAACCAAACCAGAGGGTCCTGCGCAGTGACACATGAATTTGCCAAAAACTGCAATAAATAGACGAGCAGAGCTGAAGTGTGAAGTGTGGAGGTGTACTCCCGCTTGTAATTATAGAGAAACAAACACACTTTGTCATCCCTGTGGGAGAAAGCGTCCTCATGAAGTGCCTCGCATCCACCTTGTAGCTGAGATTAATATGGTGTTATTTACATGTTAATGCAACGCGTCTTTGCTCAGACCATCACAACGCCATTAAAAATAAGTCAGTGCGTTCCAAGGATTACGCAGAGGAAAATTGCTAGGAGCGGAGAACAAGGAGCCCTGAAGAAAGACACCCAGGAAAGGGAGAAGCCATGAGTGCAACGTGCTTTAAAGGAGCTTCGCCCTAGAGATGAGCCGAAAAAGCAGCACTCCTCCAAAGGGCAGGGTGCTGGGATGGTGACCACTCCTTGCAGATATTTGCCTGGTTTATGCACCCCTGCACGATGCAATCTGCAAGAGCAGAGCGTGGCTGCCCCCCATGTGGGGTGCTACCCCCCCTGGCTGTGTTATCACTGAGCTGCTACCACTCAATGCATTTCCCCATCTGTATTTCTGATGGGGGCTGATCTTACCCAGGCACAGGCACCTGCACGCATCCCTCCTAAATTGCAGCCTATTTATTTAATTCATATATATATACATATATTATTTTTTTTACAAGCTGTTTCTCCCCATTTGTCAAGGCTGAGTTCTTAATGCTGGCTTATTTTATTTTATTTTTTTTTAAGTTGGTTGATCCGCCCGCAGCTTTAATAAGAAATGCCTTTATGCTGTCGTGAAAGTCAGGTATGAAAACACTGAACAACGCTAAGCCCAGGCCAGATTTCCACTTGATATATTTTCCTATTTTGAGCTCAGCGATCTCCCGAGTAGATTTTCCAGCTGGTTTTGCACTTGATTTAGAGGAGCTTAACTTAGATGCCTTCCCCCACCTCATTTATAGGAATGTCGCACGAGATGGTGTCAAAAGCTTCGTGGAAATCCCTGCAAGCCGCATCTTCCCCGCAACGCTGGGATGGTTCTTGGAGGCGACTGCTCCATGCTCTGGATCTGCAAGGCCAGGAGCTCTCCGACCCGAAACCCGACCCATCCAGGGACTTCCAACTTGCTGCTCCCTCCCGTCATCTCCTTGAAGATTTCACACTTCCATCCCCGGAGCTCGCGGGAGTAGTTCCCTTTTTAGCAAAGGCAACAGGCGAAGGGAGTCGCGTGCTCGTGACTGTCGCCCTCCGCCTGTTGTCAGCGGTTGTTGGTGCCCCTGAGGTTGTGGCTCATGGGGAAGGTCCCCCCAGGCTTCGTCCCTCCTTTCTTGAGCTTCCCTTCACCATCCAGCCCACGTCCCCTGCAGCGTTTTCCCCTTCCGCCCCATGTTTCAAGCCCATGCAAAGTTGAAAAACCGGGGCCTCCATTGGCACCCATGGCATGCGCCTTGGAAAGCTTGCCTTCCACGGGCTCAGCCTCACCGATTTCACCCGTTTTCAAGGCTGCTTTCCCCCTGTCGTCCTTCCCTTATATCCAGAAGCAAATGCAGGCAGCTTTAGGGCTCCTGTTTGCCTGTTTCACCTCTTGTTCTACCAACGCCACCAGAAAATTCACCGAGCCATCCACGATTTATGGGATCCCTGTCCAGCAATCCCGAGCAGCTGAAATCCCTCTTTGCCACCACGTTCCATCTTCCAGATGATGCTGCAGACCGCCCGTTAGAATGGCTGCTCTGATTCCTTTCCTTCACTGCGTGCCTCTGCTCCAGCAGCACCCACTTTTCCTTCTCCAATTCCTATTCAGACTATTTCCTCCTGCAGTTCATACCCTGAGACCGTCCCCATGCTCCCCATCACCTCCTTTTTCTCCTTGTTTGCCCTTTCTGAACAAGCTCTGCCTCTGGATATTAATATTCCAGACAGGACTTATCCCAACAAGCCCCTGTTATGCCAATTAAATCAGAATTTTGCTTTGTAGGAAGAATTCGAGCTCCTCCTGTTTGTTCTGCTTCCACTGTTTGTATATACAGATTTCTAAGGCATTAAACACGTTGTCCACTACTGCCCTTGTCCTCTGGTGAACTATGACTGGTTCGAAAGCCGTCCCGAAATCAGTACGGCTTCTTGCTCGTCAGAAGGTTGTTTCAGCACGCTGCTTCTCTGGTGGTTAGAATCCTATTAATTTTCAGCCTACGTTCATGGCAAATTTATATTTATTTATTCTTGTGCCAATTTGCGCTTTGGATTAAATAGGTCTTCTCCCTCCATGGTGTTTGCTTCCCCGCCGTATTTATAGCGAGCGCTTCCGCCTCAGCCCGCGACGCTCGGCGCTTTGTGGCGCTGAACAAAGCGAGTTGTGTCACTTCCAGCTGTCGGACTCCTTCTTTGGAGCTGAAATCCTTGGGATCAGCACTGGAGCACGTTGGTTTTCTCCATTCGGTGACGTTGGAGCCATGGCACTTGGCACCACCAGCCCCCCTGGTGCACTGACCCTGCTCCCCTTTGTATTGGCGTTGCTTTGACTCCAGGCTGGCTGCAGATTTGGTGGTGGTTCCTGCAGAAAGGGCTCGGGCAGCTCCTGGAGAGCTGCTGGCTACGTGGCCCATTGGCTCCCAATGGAAACACGGTGCTGAGGATGAGCTTTGTCCGAACATCTGTGGCCTCCTCTACCAACCAACCGAGGGCTTTAGGGATCAGTGAGCTGAGAATGGGTCAGAAATGGGGCAAAATGGATCAGCGAGGCAATGGAAGAGTCTCCTCGAGGGGGGATCCGTATCCCAAAGCCCCTCGAGGGGCAGCGGGCTCAGTGCCCCAGGTGTGGCACAGGGCTGGCAAGGTGACTCGGCTCCAGGCTGAGCTGCTGTGCGTAGGTGTGCGCGGATAGACAGCTCCGTGGGCGCTCAGCGCAATGTCTTGACTTCTTTTACACTCACTGGAGGCTGAAAAGTGTTTCTGCTTGCTCTGGGCACCTCTCATTTGACAGGTGAATTGCTCTGGTTCAAATAAATGGGAAGGCAGAGCTGGCCAGAGCTTTGCGGCGATCTGTCTTGATCTGCTCTCGCAGCCCTCCTTCCAAAGAAACCAAGAGGCTTTTAAACCCAACACGGGCCGAGCTGTATTGTGACACGAACTAAAATGCTGAGCCGAGATATCTTAAAGAGACAGCTCAGATGGAAGAGAAATAAGAAGGGTTTCTTTAACTCCCTCCCTCCTGCCTGCCAAAAAGGGCATCACCTCCAGCTTTGCCTTCAGCCATCCAAAAGTGCACAGACACTGTGTGCTCTCTTTGGGTGCGTGGTTACATTTTCCTCTTCCTCAGCTCCACTCCCCGCTCTGCTCAGTGCTGTCCCAGTGCTGGGGTCCCAGATCTGGGTCTGGATGGATGGGGAAGGATGCATCATCCCTGCAGTGTCATGGTGAGCGGTGGCACTGCTGCACAACATCGCTGGTTCCCAAATGGGGAGGCTGGAGGGGGGTTCTAAGGGGGAAATCTAGACATCTTCCAGTTACCAGCGCATGGAGAGGAAGGCAAAGGGATTTCTCAAGCTTTTGGGGGAGGTTCGGCGGCTCTTCCCCAGCTCGTTGTGCCTGCAGGGTGCCCGCGTCCCACAGGTGCCACTCCGGCAGATCCATCATTCAAGAAGGATGAAGAGGATGCGGGGAACTACCCGGGAAGAGCCAGCAGGAATCTGCCCAGCATGCCCAACCCCACTGCCCCCACTTTGTGGGAAAGAAGGGAGAGCAGTGGGTGCTGTCGGGATGGATGTTGGCAGGAACTTCAACAACACAGAGCATCCTTGGGGCTGTACCAGCAGGGACTCCCCAGCCCCCAGGGAGCACCATGGCTGTTCTCAGAGACAGGGATCCTTCCTGGAGGACTCACCCCCACACCATGCCCAGCTGCTCCAGGCAGGGAGTTCCCTGTCTCCCTTCTGTACTCTTTACCCTCTCTTAGCCACTGACACATCGCCCCACTGTCTCGAGGACATCCAGACCAACTCACACTCCCCAGGACACCTCACACTGGGTGCACTCGAGGTTTGGTGGGGCCTTCTGCAGAACCCAGCAGCACTCCTGGTTGTCTCAGCACCGCAGCATTACCTAGACAACGGGAAGAGGACAGCTAGAAGGAGGGAAGACACAGAGGAAGAGCCCTGAAGGAGCACACAGAAGGACCACGGTGATTCACGGTGACCAAGGGATGCTGTGAGTGCTCTGCACGGTGCCAAGCTGCCCGTGCAGGGCAGGTCCCCTCGTGCTGGCACGGAGAAACCCAAAGCAAAATGATCATCCTGGCAGGCACAGCAGGAGCTGGGATGGAAGCAAAGTGCTGTGAAGGGAGGATCGTGGCGACCAGAGATTCCCATCAGCGATGGGAGCAGAGCTTTGCTGGGAATTGGTGAGCTGTGATGTTCTCCAAAGGCCAGAGCTGGGGTCAGCCCCTGGGTGCTCTGCCACCCACATGCTTTGGCACAGGGAGCTCAGGGCTGGCCTCACCCCGCTGTCCTGCAGAGGGGCAGGAGGCAAACAGTGCTCTGCAAAGCAGCCATTGTGAGGATGGAGAAGAAGCAACTGCTGCCAAGGGGACTTACCTTCCTCTGGAGGGAGAAAAATATGAGCGGTTTTCCCTCAAATGCAGAATATCTAAAAGCACAGCTCCTCCCTGAGGAGAGCATGCAAAGACCTCCATGGGAACGCACATTGCCCAGCGGCGCAGAGAACACAACCTTCCTGCTTCCAGCTCACCGAGCTGCCATGCCCCAACCTGCTGGGAGCATCCCATGCCCCTGGGGGTCTGCACCTTCCTCCCTGCAAGCAGGAGGCAATGCTGGGGCTCAGCACTCCAGGGCAGGGTGGGATATTCTGATGCCTCCTTGCAGATACAGAAGCCAAATGCCTGCTGGAGCGAGCTGGCTGAGGGACTGCTGCTGGATGGACCATAGCATCGTCTCCAAGTGGGTTTGGTTACAGCTGAGTGGAGCTCCCTGAGCTGTTCCTGGATGAGCACAGGGAGGTTTGGTGCTCAGGAGCACAGCTGTGCTCTGGGCTTGCCTGCAAAGGCTGCAGAAGAGTTTGATGGTGATGGGATGGGTGACGCCAGCTGACATCAGCGCTGCAGAACAGCCCCGGCCACGTTCAATTTCCTGGGACAAAGAGATGTCCTGGCTGGGTGAGCTGCAGAGTTGGCAGAGGGTCGGGTGCCAGCAGTGGGAAGGGAGCCTGCTGCATGGAGCAAGGTGTGCTTGGAGCCAGGAATCACAGGCAGCAAGGAGCCATGGAGAGGACTCGTGCCTGGGATGCACTGAGGGAAGGCTCTGGTCACGCATGTGGCTCCAGGCGTCTGTGTCCCCTAAGGACACGGGTCCGGTGTCCTTGCTGGGAGCTGCCACGCTCACAGCTCTGAGCACACCATGGGGATGGAGGTGCTTCTTGGGGAGTGCTGACATCCTGAGATGAGCAGGGCACAAGCAGGGGACCGATTCGGCTCAGCAGCAGCCCCGGAGCTGAGCGTTGCTGGCTCGAGGGCAGCAGTTCTGCTGCTTGGCTGTTTCTCTGCAATGGGCTGAAGCCATGTGTGCTCCTCCCCGATTCCGGGAAGAGGACGGTGCCTTTGCAGCTGTTTGTTCTCGGGAACTGACAGTCCCAGGAAAGCTGCCAAATCTCCGGCTGATGGATGAGCCCCTCTCAGAGCCTGAAAACCTTTCAGACAAACAGAGCAGAGCTCATTCGGGAGCTGCTTGTGGGGATAATGCAGAGCGAGGGGGCAGAGCTGGGAATGGGAGCCTTAGGGAGAGTGGGAACAAAAAACGTGTGGAAATCCCCAGAATTTCACTGGGAAGAGAGACCAGGAAGCTGGGATTGCTGGGGGGAAAGGGAATATAGGAGAGGCATTAAGACACAGCAACAAAGTGAGCTCCTGATGCGACGGAGAAACAAAGTGCCTTAAGAACCGGGGGTTTTCAGAGGCACTAAAAGGAGCAAATTTGGAACAAATTATCTCTGTCACAGCTGCAGATCTGGGAAACTCCTGGCAACAGCGTGCCATTATACAGAGGTGTCCTGGGAGCCAAACATCTTCTCTAACGCTGTTGGTGGGTCAGCAGTTCCAGCACACCCTTCTCAACCGAGCACTGCCTTAAAAGGAAGCCAAATTCCCCAAGGTTTGTGTCCTCTCTTGCTTCTTTCCACAGGTTGGAGGCCCTGGAACCAGCTGGTGGCACCGCAAGAGCCTCCATCCAGGGCTCTCTGCAGTAGTTCCTTGTCTGCCTGGAACTGGGGAGCACAGCACTGGGCCCAGTGCTCCAGCTGTGGCCTTCCTAGGGCAGAGCAGAGGGGAGGAGCATCTCCTTCACCCTGCTAGCCACGCTCCAGGCAATGCATCCTACAGAACCACTGGTCTTCTGGACCACCAGGACACACCGCTGGCTCATGGTCAACCAGGACACTATTGGCCTTCTTGGCCACAAAGGCACACTGCTGGCCTGCGGTCAACTGTTGGTCAACTATTGGTCATCTAGGACCTCCAGGTCCTTCTCCCCAGAGAATTTTACCAGGATCTCATGGATGAGCCCTGTGGGTCTGCTCAGATCCAGCACCACGTTGCTCAGATGGCTGTGGCCGGGCTGATGCCTACATGCATCGTTCCCAGGGAGCAACAGCCAGGGAACAGCAGGGGAGGGAGCCCAGCAAGCTGGAGAACCAGGACCAGAAGCAGGGGGAGGTTGGAACAGGAGGATGGAAGCTGGGTGGTGGGTGGGCTGGCGGGAACCCAGGGCTCAGGGAGCCTCTGTGCCGGGGCTTTGCATCCGCTCCATGCATCCGCAGGGAGCAAAGCGTGCCTGAGCCACGTTGCACACAACCTGGGTGTTCTAGAAGATGGTAATTGAGCTAATAAAATGACCAGAGTGAGGAAGAAGTGAAACATGGCTGTCCCCTGTCATTTGTGTCCCGGTGGCCTCAGGACTGGGAGGGGACAGTTGGCTGGGAAGCAGCTTGGCAACACTCTAACATCACCCAGACCCCTTGGCTGGTGGGCTTGGGTACCTCTGCCTTCATGTTGCCAGTCCTTGTTTATGTGCTTTCCTAGTTAACGAATAGGAAAGCTAATTACTGCAGCTAATTACTGATGGCACTATTTATAGCAGCCTGGCCCTCCCTAATAGGTCTGCTCACTGCTCCCTGCCTGCATGCTGCTTCGATATAAATAGAGAGCCAGGGAGTTTGTAAGGCTGGAAGACACAGTGTGCAATAGGAAATACGGGAAAAGGGAGTGAATCCATTCCCCCTATCCCAGCCATGAGCCCCTCTGTCCTGCTGCTTTGTTGCAGCCTCACCCAAGCCTGCTGTAGAGGGGAGGACCAGTGGGGGCTGGACTTGATCCTTGTGGGTCCCTTCCAACTTGGGAAGTTCTAAGGTTCTAGGATTCCAAGATTCTAGGATTTGCGATTCCAATGTTCTAGGATTTCATGAGGAGTGGTGCTCCCAGCTCTGACCGTGCCTCATTATGGGATGAAATCCCTGCAGAAATGATCTGCTTCTTATCCTACCATGGCCACAAGCCTGGCCCAAAAGCAAACCAAAGAGCTCCAGGGATGCACATAACGAGGAGAACAGAGGACCCGGGTGGAATTCTAGAGCAGCATAGATCATGGCAGAGGATGGGACGAGGGTGAGCATTCCTGCAGCTGCTTTGCATTTCCTTGCATTGCCTCTGCTTGGCCAGAGGCTGAATCCCATCCCTTCTGCATCCCATACACTCCCCAGCTGGAACCAAGAAAGAATTCCAAGGAAAAAAGGGGCACTTTGGGTTTCCAAAGTTGTCCCAGTTCAGTGAACAACCCAAAGGAAATACCTAAGACAGGGTTAGGTGAGGACAGTGGATGTTACCAGCCTGCATGGAGCCAATAGCAGCTGGATGAATTAATGGATGAGAAATGCATCAAGGGCCATTAAACCAGGAGATACCATCTTGGGCTTGGGGAATCCCTGAGCCACAGCCCAGTGGGGGCTGGGAAGGATGCTTCCCCTGCTCTTATGCCCTTCCTCTGCTGCCTGCTGTTGAAATGGTGATGGATGGACCAGGGATGGCTGGTTTTAAGTTCTTCAATTAATCACCACAAGCCAGTATCTCTGCTTTGTGTGGTTGTGCTTGGGTCACTGCTAACCTCCTCATTCCACCATTGCAAAACTCCTCATCGCCTACAGATGAAAAGGCAGAGCTTTGCTACATGTAGGCAACCCAAATTATGGCCCTGCCGGTAAAAGGAAAAGATATTAATGGAAGAATGACTCTAGCGATGTACTTTAAGACATTCTGGTGTGTTCCTCTTTGCCATACTTGAAGGTCTGGGACAGCAGATGCACTCCATCCCTGATGAAGAGTCTCATTTCTGAAGTTGTTTCCACAGATTAGGAGCATATGACGTCCTATCAGTAATGATAATTAACTGTTCCCAGATCAAATTGCAAACAGAGCTGTTCCACGGAGCTCTTTGCAGGAGGAGGAATCACAGAACAGAGCAGAAGTTCGTGGCTCTGGCTCAGCAACGGCAGAAGATTCAGTAGTGGCTGCAGTTGGAGCATTTGGTGCTGGTTCCTACATCGTCAGCTCGGGCTCAAAGTGCTGCCAGGTCTGGCTGAGGTCCGGCTGCTGTCCAAGCAATGACAAGTGGCTCGTGTTCCATTCCCACGCCAAGTTTTAAAAAGCTCTGCAAAGATGAGGTGATGCTTCTCCCCCCCCTTTGATCTGCAGACTTCAGGCATCCCCCATGGTTGCGGCCTGGGGCGCACATGGGGTCAGGGTGACACCAAACCATGCAACATCTGTGGGTCACAGCTGGATCTGATTGCTGCTCTGCTGGTTGACAGAGCTGTAAGAAGCCACAGCAGTAGGCAGCTTCTCCCCTCTGCACCTCCTGGAGCAGAACAGAGCACATTCCCCTGGATTCCTGGTGCTTTCTATGGAGGAGAGGAGATGCAGAGCCTCTGCGGACAGAACAGAAGTGGGGACAGTGGAGGACACAGGGGTGGCACCCAGAGGTGGCCGCCTTGGACTGGCATTGCAGCACGATGAGCACAGCCCCATTATCACATCATCTCAGCCTAAAATTAGCCCTTAATGCAGGAAAGGGGAAGGGCTTCGCGACGCGGAGCGGAATCAATAAGAGCTCCTCTCCGTCGCGCCGTACCGGAGCAACACGCCATGCCGCGCTCCCCTTTGGCGAAGCAATGTCAGCGTTTGGCCACTGGGATCGATACTCACCAGGATTTATGGTCTGTCGGAGAAAAGAATGCCATTCCTCTGCCCGGAGGCAGACAGAACGACCTAATGGTGGAGGATGGGGAGAAAATGAGCTGCCGGGCTTCAGCAAAACACCCAACATTGGGCGTTTACATCAAGAGGATGCTGCCCCAAGGGGAACCAGCTGTGCTAAATTGCACCAAACCCCTTTGCAGGGTGAGGTTTGCTGTGACCCACACCCACTGCCCTTTGGAGCGGTGACACCCCCTCCCCGCAGCCCCCGGCACGTTTCGCTCTCGTTGCTCAGCGTTCATCCAAGATTTATGACCCTCTTTAGGAGTGCTCTCCCATTGACACGAGAGGTAAAGCCCTTCAAGGAGCGTCTGCTTTCTCCCGTAAGCAGGGGAGGAATTATTGCTGTGAACCGCAGAGAAATGGGTTTCAGGGAGAAATCTGGCTCTCGCCTGAGACCACCTCCAGCTTCTGCCTCCGCCAGCATCGGGTCCTCAGGGCAGATCCTTGCGCCGAATGAAATATTCAATGGTGCTTCATAAATCCCAGCGGGTGGCGAGGTCTGAAATCAGCAGCTCAGCCCCAGAAGAATTCCCCCAGATGGGGAGGAACGGTGCCAGGAGGGGCAGCTCTCCCCCCAGCTCTTATCCTGGAGGAGCGCCAGGGCTGACTCATTGCCCTCACCTGCCCTGCAGCACCAAGCTCTGCTACTGCAATGGAAGGCAGCCTGCACAGAGGGGTTTTCTCACCATCATCTCGCTTTGCTTCTTCCCTGAGCTGGATTTCAGGCACCGTGCTCCCCATCAGCATCATGGGGAATGCCTGGGAGCTGCCTGGGGTGCTGGTGGCATTCCTGGGAACGCATTGTGGATGTCCCACCCATCCCATCTGCATGGGCCCTGCTCTGATTTAGTCCCTTGCAATTAATTCCTACACCATCCGTGTGCGAGTGCACGCTCCGCACTACTTAAATGGTGGGAAGATGGGAAAGTCTCTGAATATTTACATTGGAGACGACGGAATTTAATCAGCAATATTAACCAGCAGAGAACCCTGCTGAGACTCCCAGTGAATAAAAAGGTTTTGACAGAGAAAGCGAATAACCTGACAGAGACAGAGAGAGAGAACGTGGAGTAAAAGCGCTTCAAAGGGTCCAAAGGGACGCAGCAGAGAGCTCTCCCTTTGCATTGCCTTTAAACTACAGAGCCCCAGGAATCATCCTCTTCCCATAGAGTGCATGGAGGCCTGCACTGTGTCCTGGGGGTGGGACACTGTGGGGTCTTGCAGGATGCCACACGTGGGTCCCAGCACTGCATGGCTCAGGATTTCAGAGCACTGTCATGTGTGAAGGTGCTGAGTGCTTTGGGAGTGCACAGGGTGGATTGAGAGCTGAGGAGAGGGTGGAGACAGCAGGATGGGACACAGGTGTGACTTCAGGACTGCATAACCCCAACCATTCCACTGCTCATGGGTTCTCCTTGACCCATCCCTAGGCACTGCAGTGCCATATTGCTGCTGGTTAGGGCCTTCAGCACTACCAGCACCATCCCCCAGTGTAATGTGATGGAAAGCACAGCAATGAGAGCAGAGGAACAAGGCCCCAGGCTGCAGCAAGCAAGGATTTGCTCAAATACAACAACTGCGGGCACAGAAGTAAAGCACAGCAGCTGCTTACCTTCAGAAAGCCTCAGGTATCCAGGGAATTCCAGCAAGATACCCTTGCTTTCCCTGTCAACACTTAAATGAGGTCTGGGAAGGGGTGGATCCTGGCTGCAGCCCTTCCAGTCACTCAGGTACATTGCATGCACCTGAGCTCCCCTGGGCTGGCCCTGCCTTCCCACCAGGTGCTCCATCACTGCTTCAAGCTGTGACTTAACATTTCTGCTACACCAGATCTTCCCCTTCAGTGTGCACAGCTGTAGGCATCCCAGGAAGGGTTTAATGGGTACTACCACAGCAGCAGTCCAATCTCTCCATGGAGAAACAGGAGCAGCAGAGGATGGAGAAGCGCTGCTGAACTGGTGCAGAGCTGGGGGTGTTGCTGCAGACCTCAGCCTTAGGGCTTAGCTTTGAGGTGGAGGTTGTTGCTTTCTGGTACGTTTTTGCCACGATGAATTGGTAGATGGTAGGAGGGTGGTTGCCCCATTCCTGGAGGCTGAGTTGGATGGGACTCTGGGCACTCTGATCTCGTGCCTGATTTAGTGGTTGGCAATGCTGCCCAGGGCAGGGGGATTGGAATCAGCTGATCTTTAGCTGATCTTTGAGGTCCCTTCCAACCCAACCATTCTGTAGCTGTAAGCTTCCATGAAGCTGCTGTGGGCCTACAGGTGCATGTAAATGAGGGATGCTGCCAACATCAGAGGGCTGGAGTCGTCCAGCACTGATCTCAGTGTCTGGGGAGCATAGAGGGGTTCGGGTGCGTGTGTCCATCGATGCCAGTGCAGGAGGTGAACTCCTCCAGGCTCTGCCTCCTGGGTGGGAGATTACCAATGTGCAGTTACCAGGACAGCTCCTGACGTCCCCATTTCACTGGGAATGGTGCAAGACACCAAGCAGACACCTCCACTCTGGATCCAGTTGCCCCTGTCCGCAGTTACCAGGATGGGGAAGAACTGCCCTCCTTCAGCGATGCTCATCCCACCCTCAGTATCTCCATAAAGCACAACTCTCTCCTCAGAACACCACGTTTGCTGGAATTTTTGTTTATTTTTACCCCTGTGCAGAATATGTGCTCGCTCTGTGTGTCAGGAGCAGCGTCTCAGTATCGGAGCAGCATAACCCAGGACTATGAAATTGGCTTCTCCTCCAAGAAGCAAACCATAAACCTCACCTTTACCCTGGAGAGGCTCATTAACAAATATGTAAAGGAACAAGGACTGGGCAGAATGCTTGTCTGCATCATAGACTTTTAAATAGCCTTTAACTCAATCTCCTGCTCCGAGCTGAACATTAAATGGCTGCAAATGGAACTGGTGGGAAAACACGACCTCATTAAATCCGCGCTCCATCCATCTCGGGTCGGAGGGAAGCAAACCGCGCGCAGAGAGGACTTGAAGCAAAAAAAAAGGAATAACAGAGAGATGCAGTCTCAGCCCAACAAAGGTCATCATCTCCAGTCCATCAATTAATCCCCATCCCAGCTGGAACAACCTGACTCCACCACATGGGATCCCTGGGTCAGCCTGGAAGAAACAAAAAGTGGTGATAGTTTAGAAAGAGCCCCAAACCAACCAAAAGAGTAAATTTTTTATTGCTAAAGCAGAGAGATTAAACATATCCTAAATTATACATACATGGGGCTCATTACGCAGACATCAGGGAGCTTTGGGCTGGCTATAAACACATTACAAGGGAAAGCTCTGCAGGTTTGTATGCTGTAAAGAAAGCACTGGATAGAGAAAAACCCCAGCAAAAGCGGTGCTAAAAGTGCTCAGAGGCAGAGCTCTGCTCCGTCTGTTTGGGTATGATGTCTGACTCCAGGAGCATCGCTTTCCCATCGCCTCGTTGGGCTCAGCACCGCATAAAGCTCAGAGGTTTGGACTCCTCCACCCTTCCTCTGCGGGATGCAGCCCTAGACAAAGAGATGGGAAATCTCTGATGTACCGAAATGCAGATAAATGGGGCTGGAAGGAGCAGTCCCTCGGTGCAATGGCACTGAGCTGTCTGCGCTCTCTGCCTGCGCTGGGACGGCAGCACTGAGTCACCGCGGCGCGCGGTGCCGGAGCAGATGGTCACATCCGTGGTTAGATGGGATTGAGTGTGAGGGCGCACTGTTCTTACGCTCTTTTAATGCAATCCGGTGCAATTTCATATGTGGGCACTCCGTAGCAAAAGGTGAATTCCTGTGGGCAGCCATTATTCGTTGCATCCCAAGCAATGTCTGTAATTTGTGCATAGCTATGACTGAGGATCGGGAACGCGGGTGAGACACTCAGACCAGGGAAGGGCTGGGTGTGCTGAAAGCCTGATAAAGGCATCGGCAAGCAAACCCCAAACAGCAGAGAGCTATTCCAGCAGCTGTAGAGAGCATCTCTGCAGGAAGAGATAATGACCAGCGCTGGGGCAGGAGGACGGAGCAGGAGAGCTTTGTGGCACAGAGCATCCTCTGCTGAGCCCCCCGTGGACCTTTGCTGGGCGAAGGTCAGGAGTGCCTCTGACACCAGTTTGTGTAGTTGATGCTTTGATTTGGCATTGCCATGCTGGTAACGAAGCCGAGTGCAGCGCGTTTCTGCACTCCTGTGTTGCGGGGAGAAGTTTCTCCATGACTCATTCCCATTTTGTTCCTCTGGCTGTTCATGAAAAACACAGCAGATACGTGCAGAGAGGTGAAGGCTCTCGTGTTTTGCACTGGAGGAGAGGTTCATCGCGCTAAGCGCAGACAACTTAAGTGTAGATGTCTTAAATTCCCTTTGGAATCCACTGAGATCTGCAGAGACATTCAGTTTGCGGGTAAAGAATGTGATTATCAGTCTGCAATGAGGCTGGGGCTGAGCACTGGGGGTCTGAGCGCCCCAAGGCACTCAATGGGGATGCACTCAATGCTGGACAGGGATTGAGCCCATCGGTGGCTTCAGCCTGACCTGGTTTCCATCCACGGGTCGGTGTTCAGGGCTGGGAGTTCTATTAGCAGAGGCATTTAGAGCCATTTGGAATAATCTGAGTGTGCTGATCCCAGAGATCAGTATGGAGCCCGTGGGCAAGGTGCTGGGAGGAGCCCCCAGGCCCTTGGCTGGTTGCATGGATCAATAAGAGGAAGGCAGCAACCACAACCATTGACTTGGGCCTCATGCTTGGAGTCTGTAAGAAACTGAATATGGAGAACACAGACTTGCAGTGCTGCAACAGTACATCCACAATGTGGGGAAGAAAAAGAAATAACATTTCCAAATTCACACCCTGGGAACTGTCTGAGCACGCCGTGCCCTTGGACACCCAGCCCGGAGATGCTGTGAACGATATGGGCTGATTCCTGCTGCTCAGTGACCGCTGCCACCACACCGCTTCCTCATCCCAAAAGGGTTTTTAATCCCTGGCTGGTGATTCTTCTTCCTGACAGAGGCCAAATTAGTGCGAGCCGCGTGTTGCCCTCCCCGACAGCACCAGCAAACTCAGCCCTGAAAGCCCGGCGCTAATTGAGCCGCTAATTCACCGTCCCATGACTCACTCTCTGGACGCTGCCTCCTTGCTCAGTTCCGATTCTGCTTTCTAAAGGACTTTGGCCGAGCGTAGGAACTCCGCCACCCGACGTCCGACCCCATTCACACCGCTCAGCGGGGTGACGTGAGTGGCATTGCCCCGGGCGCGCGCCGGTTGCCATGAGCTCAGAGCAGCAATGGAGTTCCATGGCGCGAACAATCCAGGTCAGTGGTAAAGGGAATGCTGATACCGCTGCCCTATAAAGCATCCTGGTGCGTGTGCGTGTGCCCGGGAGCGCAGCGTGCCCCATGCTCTGTGCCTTTGTTCTATGATGTGATAAGTGTTGTCTCATCCCCTAATAGCTCCTGGCCACAGGATGCAGACACTGCCCCTCTGCTCCCTCCCTGCTTTCCTATGGGACCCATAAGAGCACTGGAAACAGACACCAAGGGAGCATTTGGACTCTTTCTTTTGCTGAGATCAGCTGCTCCTTAGAAGCTGTAGTGCATCACACCAGCACATCCACAAGCACAGGGCCCTGTGTACCCCTCCCCACGCTCCTGTTCTCGTGGTGCAGTGGGAGGAAGAGGATGGAAGCCTTCATGGTGGTTTCGCGGGAACAAGGACAGTGGATGGTCCATGTACAGAATTCTTTCTATCATGACTTGTTGCGGGTATCTCAAAAATTAAGCCAAAGAATACAGGTTTTTTTGAGGGACATGGTTAGTGGCCATGGTGGGGATGGGTTGGGGTTGGGAATCTTGGAATTCTTGTCTGATCTTAATGGTTCTATGAGTGGGAATGGGGGGATGGGTTGATGGTTGGTCTTGGTGTGTCTTCTCCAACCTTAACAATTCTATGATTCTATGAATGGTCATAGTGGGGAGGGTTGGGGTTGGACTTGGTGATCTCAGAGGTCTTTTCCCACCTTAATGGTTCTTTGATCCTATGAGAAAAGAAAATTTCCATGAGGAGAATCTCTGCCTCTGGCCCGAGAGCTCAAGTCAGTATGAAAAACCCATCAGGTGCTGCCTGGGACCACTCTGACTTCGTTGCCTTTGGAAACCACTGCTGAGTGACAAGCTGACAGCTCTGTGGAGCAGCATCTGTCTGGAGGAACGGAGAGAGATCACTTTTTATTATTATTTATTTCTACTAGGAATAATAGGCGTACGAGCCATGGCACAGCCTCACTCCCACATGGAAACAGTTAATTCAGCAATCCCAGCAGAGCAAGCCAGGCATTGTGAGAGGTACTCCTGCTCTGCATTTAAAAAGCAGCAGGAAGATGCTTCCTGATAACTGGGATAATGGAATGCTCTCTCCTCCTCGAGTGGCAATGGCTAAAGATGAACTTCTCCAACCCAATGAGAGCCTCCAATGGGGACTTCTCCCAACAATTAACGCTGAGCGGCGTCAGGGCCGTGTCCCAGTCCATCTGCATTCCTGCACACCTCTGCTTTGCGCTGTCAGCTGCTCGTGGTCTCTCTGGTGGATGGATGTGATTACATTTCTGTAACTAATTTGGCAGTCTGTGCTCAAAATCTCAGCTGACGGAGCGCGTGGCCCCGCGGTCGCGGAGCGGCAGATGGCACCGATTCGCGGCCGTCGCGGTGACACGGGGACCCTGCTCTGCTCTCAGCCCTGAGCAGTTCCAGCAGTTTTCCTTCTGGATGGTGGCACGGGGCCAGGCGTCAGATGGACAGAAGGTGCGAGGTTCAGATCTGCGCTGCCATCAGCCCTCGCCCCATTTCGCACCGCTGCGTATTCCCATCCGTGGATGCGGCAGGTGGACGCGTTTGCTGGGAAACCCCCATGGGACACGTGGAGAGGTGGAGGGATCCCTGTGACTCCATCTGGGCTCTCTTCACTTGATCTATTCCCCATTGACATGGTAGAGTTGGGTGCCCATGGGTGCCCTTTGGTCCTCAAATGTGGGATGACCAACAGAGAAGTCCCTCTGGGAGTCACCACTCCAACACTCCAAGTTGCTATTGGTCTCAAAATGGGGGTCACCTCGCAGGCACTGCGGGGTTGATGTGTTGCCCAGTCCAGCAGGCACGAAAGATATTTAATTGAAAATGAGTCGCGAGGAGCTCTGTAGGCTGCACCATGCATGGGGCAAGCTGAACTGTGCCCTTGGGTGCTGCGCTATTGCTTGGGGCAGCCTTTGGGGCAGAAATGTAGGGTAATTCCTCCCCCATGGGTGACACAAGGGTGGGCTGCGTGGGGGAGATGGGAGCGGAGAGCCCAGCTCTTCCCTCCTGCAGCAGGTTTTCCTACATGAATGTCCCTTAGCAACCGATGCGGTTCCTGAAGAGCTCGTGTTCCTGGTTCTCCTCCAGGAGATGATTATCCTGGGGAGAGCGGCTCTCTGAGCTCGGTGAGCACACTGGGCTCTGTTGTCCCCACTTGGGCAGAGTCTGCTGCCACGAGGAGCACCATGAAATGCTCTGGTGCACGTAGGCGAGATTCATAGAACCATGGAACATCCCAAGTTGGATGGGATCGATTCCAACCCCTGTCCCCGCGCAGCACCCAAAATCCAAACCCAATGTCTGAGAGCGGCGTCCCAGCGCTCCCTGAGCTCTGACAGCTCAGGGCTGTGCCCACTGCCCTGGGGAGCTGCTCCATGCCCACCACCCTCTGCTGCAGAACCTTTTCCTAATACGCATCTGACCCTCCCCTGATGCAGTGCCATGGGTTGGCAGTAGGCCATGAGTTGGCCATAGGCCACCATGAGTTGGCCATGGGCCACTATGACGGGGCTGTGGGCCACCATGAGCCTTTTTTGCCTACACAGTGTGAATCCTTTGTGTTACAGATGATCTTTGAACTCTCCATGCCTGGGCACTTCATTAAATAAAATTTAAATTTAAAAAAAAAAAAAAAAAAAGACCGTTTAGTGATTTGAGAACATTGCAACGCTGTGATTGGGAAAAAATACCCAATTCCCCTTCTCAAAAATGTAGTTTAGACAATATAAACGGGTTTAGACTTATCATCTCCACCTCTGAGGACATGTTCAGTGCAGCACAGAAATGAACAATCACCGCGATTCCTTGCACAGAAATCCCAGTGCTGCTGTCGCGTTGTCACCTCTGTGATGCTGCGCGACATTAACAACTCACGGCGGTGCAACCGGTGCTGGCGACGCGGCTTCTGCTATAGCCAAGGGGAAAATATCTGCCGAAATCTCTGGGGTTGGCTGCCTCGTGCTGAGGTCAGATGAGGGGTGAAGCTCTCTGGAATCCCAGGAGAGATTTTCAGCTGCTTCAGGGAGGAAAAGGCTTTGGATTAAGCTCATCGGTGGGGAAACACAATGCCTCCGGGCACCGCGTTGCTCGTTTGTTCCTCTGAGCTGAGCATTTACCCACTGCTGTTCGGGTGAGTGTAGCTGTGCCCGAAAGAAGCGCTCTTTGGAAAGCCTTTGGAAAACAAATTTGTCCTTTATCAGCCGGCATTCTTAGGCGGATTCCAAAATTAACCAGCTCGCTAACTAATATCTGGCATTTTGCTGGGCTTATAGCAGGGAGAAATCACGGTTCTATGACTCTACGAAATCCATTTTGGCCTCCTCTTTCACCACCACTTTTCATGGGACTCTCAAGCCAACAAAACACAAAGAAGTTGCTTTGGAGTTTGGCTGGAGCCATCCCAGAGCGCTCGGTTTCAGCCATTTCCACCCAGGGGCTGTGTAAGATGAAATGTGTGCCTACGGACCGTGATTTTTTTTCTGCTTGTTTCAGTTTTAGGGGTTGAGGAAATAAAGCAAAGTGCCCTCAGTCTCCTCGCCAGGCTGAGAGGCTGTTTGTTTTATATACAGTGTTTTCTCTGAATCAAATTGTACACTCATCAGAAAACGGACCTTGCTGTTTGATGTATGCTGGAAAGTGCCACGCGCGTTTATTGTGCTGTATAAATAAAATATAATAATGCTGAGACTCAAGGACTCCCATGGAGTCATTCAGAAACGAGGCAGAGGGCCAGGGAATGGATTTGGACAGGATTCAGGGAAGGGAAAGATTGTTGGTTTTGTTTATTTTAAGCAGGAAAAGACGAGAAACAGAGAGATACCTGCCCCAGAAACGGGTCCTGAGCTGCCAGTGCTCAGCACTACACCTGATCTTGGGGCTGATGAATGGGAATTTCCATCAGTCTTCACTGATGACCTGGACAATGGGCAAAAAAAAAGCCAAAATATGGCCATTTCATTCAGATATAAGAATAAAATGATAACATGTGGTTGGTTGAATACAGTGATGCTGTGGGGTCTGTGATCTTTGTGACATCCACAAAGCCTGACCAACACGGCACTGGGTTCCCTGCTTGGAGCAGAATGGGTGACCTCCAGCCTCAGCCATTCTGGGTTTCTGTGTTCCTGCAGGGACTAGGATAGAAAAAAAAAGGGATCACAGGTCAGAGCTATCAAAAGAGAAGAGGGAGAGAATGAGCAGATGGCAGCTTTGACCCATATATAGGGAGTGAACGGGGACGGGAGGTGAGGAGAGGCAGGAGCAGGGGGTCGGTGGCACCACGTGTTTGGAGTACAGCCCCCGGTGACCCCGCTGCAGAGGAGAAAACTCCCAAAGTCACACCATTATGAAGCAGGCTTTCAATAGGACACAGCGGTTTTTTGGGCTCTGTGAGCAACACCGTTGCTCCGTGCTGGAGATTTGTGTTTCCAGCTGCTTTTTTTTTGCAGTTGGGCCCTCTCACTTCACACGAGCCCCCTTCTCCTGCTCAGACACAGCAGCAGTGAGATCTGTGCTGATGGGTCACGTTAATGTGAAACTTCCCTGTTTGCACCTTTTCCTGGAGCAAATCCAAGGCTGATGCAAACACAAAGGGATTCATCACTCTCCAGCTGTCTGCCGACAGCAAACCAAGAGCAATGTTTGACAGTGAGGAATAATTACCTTGCCAGCTTTGCTTTATCCACATTTCAAATCCAGAAGGGAGATAAAGGTGCGGTACCCACGGCGCAGGAGGAGCACCGAGCACAGCTGGGAGCTTCACATCCCAGGGGAGATGCGGCACTGAAGTGCCACCTCGCCCACAACGTCCTCTGCCTTCAGTCTTCCTTCTCCAATCCATCCCATCAGTGGATTCTTTTGGCTACAAATAGTGCGTGGATACCCAACCAAAGCCCGTCCTCAAGAATCCCATCCATCCTGAGCAGCGTCATCCTGACATGAATCCGTGCCGACTGATTTCGTGTTTCCTTCCCATCTCTTTAATTCAATTAGCTCGAATGAGAAGGACTGCTTGACCCTGATAGGGTTAAATGAGCCTGTCTCCATGGCAACCGGCTTCCGAGGTGTGACATCTCTCTGTGTTTCCTCCAAGCCCTTCAATATTCCTCAGTTTGGTCCTTCTTTGCATGTAGCTTAAGGCACAACATAGGGATGTGACTGTGCTGTCTGTCCCACTGCTGTGGGGTGACTGCAGGCTCTGTCGCCGTTGCGGTGTGTTTTCCATTCAGATCATCTCTGGGGTGGGTCAGGACTTACAGGAAGCATCACCTTGTTGGTAATCTTCGCAGAAATAAACACAAATCTCACTTAAGGCATTGAGCAGAAATAGTCCCGCTGTCTCCAGTCTGATTTATCTCTGGATGCGCTCACCTTGGAGTGGAAATCTGAAGCGCTCACCCAGCCCAAAGTAAGGGCAGGTGCCGTAAAATGTGCAAGTGACACCAGAATGATGGGCACACAAAGTGCCTGGAGATGCTGACACAGGATGGGACAGAAGGCCTTAGACTTCATTAGAGTGTGGCTCTGCAAGAAGCCCCCTTAGGCCTCCTTTGCTTCGTATTCACCAGTAAACTCTTGCAAAAAAACAAAGATGTTGGGTTTTCTACCTCTACAGCATAAGGTTTAGGGCAAATTTTCCTTCTGGTGACCGCTCTATCCGAATCCCAGTGGCTAAAAGTTTCCAGGAGCTGAGACCAGAGCTCCTTCTCCATTTCCATTTTGGCTCTTCCAAAGTGAAAAAAAAAAAAAAGCTAAAAAACATCGTAATAGAAGAAGGGTTCCAGGCACCTTCTCCTCTGTAGGATTCAGCATAAATATGAAAGGAGGTAATGAAAGGGAAAGGTTGGGAAGTTACTTGGCTGTGCACTCTATTTATGTACCTGGCGGAGAATATGAATGGAGGAATATTCAATATAACAGGCAGAGATGTACTGAGACTCAAGGGTGAAGGATTTTAAGCAATTTCAGGCTCAAAATACGCTTCAAACATTTAACGAGGAGGGGAATCTATCACATATCCTAAAGGAAGCGATAGATTTTGCTATCTTTTTACATCTTCAAATTGCATTTGGGAACAGAGCTCGTTTAAGACTCGATTAAGCTATTTTAGACGCGCGCTTTGGGATGACGTGACCCGCACCCATGGCTGTAAAGGAGCTGTGGGTGCCTGGGTGAAGTGCAGGTGGTTGTGCTTAAGCATCTATAAACAGTGAATGGAGTCCCTCCCTGGGGTCCCTCTCTAAAATAGCTGCTTCAGATGAGCTGTGATAAACGCCTGATTTAGGAGCGACTTGGGAAGCTCCTCTACATCGGGATTACAGAAGCGACCCCACAACGGGGTTGAAAATTGTCTGGCTCTAAAGTGACAAATTTATGGGCAAAATGAAGTGTGCACGCCCAGCCTCAGCTCCAGCCTCGTCAGATGCACAGACATAAATATCAGAGCGTTGTCTCCGGTTCGCACTCTGTTCCCCAGCTGAGCCTATCTGTGATGAAATGTCTCAATAGGCTTAAGGAGATCCATCTTGCCTTTCCTATCACAGAGAATGCCAGACAGCGCTGCTGAAAACCAGCGACGTGAGTGTTTGACGAGGTCTTCTTTTGCAATATACTGGGAAAAAATGGGTAACAGCACCAAAAAATGTTAGCCTTGTGTAAAAGGGACATGCACATTCATTGCTGCCCTCCTTGGAGCAGTGATTTGGAGCAAGTGATCTCTTCTCCAAAAAATCCCCCAAGCCAGGACCCATTTCTGGGCACAGTGTCCCTGCTTGAGCAATGCTGGAGAAGCACTGGTCCCTAGCTCAGCCTCAGCAATGGTTTTTCCTGGACGTGGAACCAGCGCTACCAACTTTCCCAGCACCCTTAGAATCATCAAATCACAGAATCACTAAGGCTGGAAAAGACCACTAAGATCGTCAAGTCCAACCAAGGCAAGTTCTACATTAGCTCACGCCATATCTTGTGTACAAATTGTGACACGGTGCCTCTGTTCCAGGAACTGTGGTGGTCTTATCTCGTTATTTTGGAGGATGGACTCACTCTTCTCCCACCAGATCTGAAGCAGTCTGGATGGATGGATGGATGAATGAAGCCATTGCACAGGAGCAGGAGAGGTCCCAAGAAAATCCATCCCCAACTGCACCACCATGGACAGCTCCACACCGGTGCTCCCCAATGGCAATGGCTGCCGTAGCATTGCCATCTTTTGACATTTCCATGTATTCTCTTTTCTTGTTTGAAACTGCAGTCTTGCATGCTGAAAGCTTTGTATGGTTTGATGAATTTCTGGAAGGCATCACATGACTGCAGAAGTGGGGCACCAGCAATGCTGCTGTGAGCCCAGTGAATTGTCGGGTCTCAGTGTAATTATAAGTGAGAAATTATCGGGAGATGAACGTGATTCTACTGGTGCGTCTCGGGGATATCTCTGGTTCTGAGATCTCACTCTCCGTCCCCTCTCTCCTACACGTGGTTGCAGCAAAAAAAAAAAGAAAAAGAAAAGCTTTGTGTCTTTCTCCCATGTCCCACATTGTCCTTCTGCTCTAACACCCACATCTTCCAGTCATCGAGGGTCTCTGTGATGGCCACCTCCTAAAGCTGAAGGAGGATTAGAAGTGCTATAGGAAAGGTAAGGGACCCCCTTTCCTCAGCTTTCCCTGAACAGGGAAAAATTGGTGCATGTACACAGCACTGGGAGTCTGGGGGGAGGTCGCAGAGGGAGGAGGAGCACTTTGAAGTCCATCAGTCTTCATCTTACCCATGTGGGGTTTGATCCCCTGGTGATGGTCTCCACTGTTCCCCAGACAAAACACCCCCAGATGCCCATTTTTACTTGACTCACACTGGAGGATTTTTGTTTGTTTTGTTTCCTTCTATCCTGTCCCCCTCTTCCCTGCCCCCTTTCGAGGCATGGATCAGCTGGGGGAAGGCTTCCCCCCATTGCCCACAGCTCAGGAAGATGCCCCAGAAAATTCCCCTCTTGGTTTACATATTGCTTATGTACTCCCTCATATTATTCCAATTAATTATTATAAAATAGGATAATGAGAAGCCTCTGGTCATTGCCTTGGAACATTTTGCTGGTTTCTTGAGCCTGAGCTCTTTCTTGCATTCCTGAGGGAGACCTCATATCTCTTCCTGTTAACCTTATGGAGCAGCTGCAGTTCGTGTCGCTGCTCTGAGCAGAAGAGCAGAGATTATGGCACCGTGCTTCCCCTGACAGCGTAACCTCGTTGTACGCATCCACGAGACCTCGTCACAATGGTGTTGCCTTTGGCAGGATCTTGTTCCTTTCGTTTGCTTATGAGGACGTCATGTGTGGCAGTGACAGAGACCTCACTACGGCGGTGATTTATCACGACGGCCTCTCCCTCTCTATCTATTTCTTGTCAGGGGAGAAATTAGACCATGAGTTTTGGCCTTTGTGTCCAGAGGGCACCAGCAGCTTTTTGAGGGAGTTATGCACAAGTCAGGAGCTGCTCTAAAAGACATTTCTCTCCACGCACTGCGCTTGTTCTCTGGTGTTTTATCGGTGTGCCTATAGCCCAGAGCTGTCCACACATTAAGCTTTGTCTCATCCCAGTGCACAAGGGTATTTTCTGTTGTCCTGGAGGCAGCAAGATCCTCTCCTTGCCCTGGGGCTCCTCTTGGCAGGTGGAATTGGCTGCACAAATAGGAGACGTGCTGTCCTCCTGGCAGAGGGTACCCACTCCCATAGGTGCTCAGAGCCAAGAGAGACTGTGGATGGGTGCTCAAAATGAGGTCCTTTGAAGATGTGAAGTGCAATGCATCATTAATCGTGTTCCTACATACTGTTGTTATCCCCAAAAGCTTCAACCTGAGTCTGTAACAGCTCCTAATTACGCTGAAGCTCTGCCTGATGATTGAGCCCAGCTCATCTCTGCACAGACAACTCGCAGGTGCTACGCACACAGCTCTGGGTGACGGAGCGTGCAGCAGGAGCGGGCTTCTCTCTCACAGTTGTCCATGGAAGAGACGTCTCCATCTGTGCAAGTGCCCTGCACAACCTGTGGCAGCTTAGAGAAGTGGGGAGCTCTGAGCCCTGCCATCCCAAGTGCAGTACAAGGAGGGGCCCACAGGGGCCAGATGAGCACAGCTGCTCTGCTGATGGCTGCTCGGCACGTGTCCTACCCGCTGGTTAGGAATCAGTCATAGAATCCCTACAGTTGGAAGAGACCACTAAGATCATCAAGCCCAACCGTCAACCCATCCCCACCATAAAGACGGTGACATGGTATGGGACCCCATAGTGACATGAAGTGGGACCCCCTGGTGACATATAGTGGTACCCCATGGTGACATGATGGGGGATCCATGCTGACATGGTGTGGAACCCACGGTGACATATAGTAGGACTCCATGGTGACATGGTGTGGGACCCCGTGGTGACATACTGTGGGATCCCATGGAGACACTCTGTGAAACTACTTCATTTTCACACCGCTTTAACACAGCTTTTCAAACTTCTCACTGCAGTTTCCAAGAGCAACTGCAGCTATGCCCCCCTGCATCCTTTTCTTTCGGGTTCGGGGTGGGTTTTTTTTGGATTTGAGCTCATTCTTCCACTGGATGCTCCTGGCAAGAACTGTTTGATTAGCGCGGCTGCCCGGGGGCTGCAGGCTTTGCTGTTTCCCCACCGTCACCGTGGGAGCAGTCGTTGTTTTCTTTTCTCTTTTCCCCCAGTGGCTGCATTCCACTAAAACCAGAGGGCAGAGGCATCTGGGAAGCAGAGCTGCTCCTGGCAGCCCGGGGCAGAGGCACGGTGGACACGCAGCAGTTCTATTTGCTTCCACAAATAGTTTTGCTAATATATCAGAATTTTGCTTTTCCCTTTTCACCTCTTTCTTTTTTTTCTACTTTTTTTTTCCCCTTTTGGCACTGAATAAAATTAATAGGGTAATGTCTGAAGTTGCTTATTCCAGAATCTTTTTCTATTTCTTTTTCCTCTCCTTACATCCTTTGTCATTTCAGAGTAGCTCCAGTTGTTTGAAAATCACCGAGGTCACAATTCAGAGCTTGCACAGTTTGCAAAGCGAATGTTTCACTTCGTTTTTTCTTTTCCTTCCCCAAATGATTTCCCACAAAACTGCCATTCCCTTAGAAGGACTTCTGCATTTCTCTGTAAGCAGACTCCGCACTGCCCACATCTGAATTCATTCTCCAGACTCCGTACACCCGGGGTTGATGGGTGGCCATCTGATGGGTGATTCTGAGCCATCCCACCATGTGGTTTTCCATCCAGTGATCTGAATTCAATCCACATAAATGGAATATGTGCACCCTAGAAGTTCTCCAAGCTTGACCTCGCGGAGATACAGAGCATCTGCTCCCACTGAAGGGTGTGCGAGCAGTGAGAGCAGAGCCCGGGGACAAAGACTGAGCTCTCACCACTCACAAAACTCCCTGACTTTCAGCAGCCAAATCCTCCTGCCCTGTCCCCATCCACCCTACCATGGGCAGCACATCCTGGGCAGATGGAATCACAGATTCATTGAATCAAAGAACGGTTGGGTTGGAAGGAACCTTAAAAATCATAGAACCATGGAATCACAGCAAGGTTGGGTCAAAAGGGACCTCCCATCCCCCAGTTCCCCCCCCACCCTGGGCTGGCTACCCCCCACCAGCTCAGGCTGCCCAGGGCCCCATCTGTGGCCTTGGGGACCTCCAGGGATGGAGCACCCATACCACTCTGGGCAGCAGCACCAAGGCCTCAGTGCTTCTGGGTAAGGAATTCCTCACATCTGACCCAAATCTCCCCTCTTTTAGTTAACACCATCCCCCACATCCTACAACTATCTGCCTGTGTCCAAAGCTGCTCTCCATTCATTGGATGGACACCTCCTCTATGCAGCCACAGCAATTAAAACCCCCACACCCAGAGCTCCAGAGCTGCCAGGGCCGCCCACGGTGCAGCAGCACAGCAAAGGGCTGAGAGGCACCAACGCGACCGCAGGATCTGGTGAGGACCCAAGAAAGGCAGAAAGATGAAGAATTTGGACCCGTCCACTCCCATGAAGTCATCTTATCGCCTGATTGCAAAGCCAGAGAGCTGGGAGAGCATCTGAATGGCTGCTGCCTCTGCCGCAGTGATAAATTAGATCACTTTGAGAGCACTTTAGAGCTGGACGGAAAATTCAGTGGCTCTCCTGCCAATTTCATCCTGTAAGTGGAATTAACGCTTGCTTTCGCTGCACTCTCCAGCCACAAGCAAGTGCCCCCGTGCACCGCTCCAAGGGGCTTTGCTCCCAGGAGCTTTGTCCATCTGAATCAGCAGAAAATGGGGAAGAGGAGAGACCTCAATGTGCTCACAGCCCCGAGGGAGTAGGAGCTCCTCCTGTTGGGTCTTCATGTCTCAGATCATTTGGAGACGAGTCTGCAATGCAAGGCTTGACCCAGCAGTGAGGAATTGGCTTGAGCGTGGTGTTTTCCATTTGGGTGAAGATCATCTGCCTGGGGAGTTCTGGAAAGCTGAGGGGGAGATCCAGCACTGGGAGCAGTGGAAGAGAGATAAGGAAGAGTTGCCCACCATGGCAGGATCTCCATCCATGGATATGCCAGATGCAAGAAGTCCCCAAATGAACTGGAAAACACAAGGGAAATTGCTTTAGGAAGTAACCCGACACACCAAGCCTGTTGTCTGTGCTGCCAACACATCAACGTGGGCTCCCGGTGGCAGGTCAGATGTCAGCTGAGCACAATGTTTGCAGAGGTTAATAGCGTTGATGGAGTCGTGCAACACTCCTGGAAGCATTCGAGTGAGCAAAAGCTGTTGAAAATAGAGAGCAGCTCTCGGTCTGTTCAGATCAAGCCTTTTTTTCCCTCACAAAGCTGGGGTGGCCCAAGGGCAGGTGCTCATTTGGGGTTGGGGCTGGATGAAGAGCTGGGAGCGTGGAGAAGAGCAGGGTCCCTTTTGGGGCGGAGTTTTCCCATCCAGAGCTGGGTGAAGCTGTCAGGAATGGGGAATCTTGCTTGTCCCGAGCGCTGCAGACTCAGACACTGCTCTGTGAGCAGGAACTGGGGGGCAAGGGCATGGTGGATCCATGCCCCAGGTGCAAAAGCTCTGCTGGAGTTCCACCACCCATTGAGAGACTGAGTGCCACTGACGTGTGGGATGAGGTAGGGCAGATCTGCTGGCTCCAGCCCACTGATGCGACACAGTTTGGGGCAACCCGCTGGTTTGGGGGTGATTCTGGCATCTCAAGGTCGATGGGATTTAATCATAAAATCATAGAACATCCCCAGTGGGAAGGGACTCATAAGGATCATCTCCTGGGACCTTTGGCTGAGACCTTCCCCAGTCACTGCAGGGACAGTCCCCTGCCTCCACCATCATGCAGCCTCCTGAGTTAACCCAAAACCCTTCCCCTACAGGATGCTCGTGCAACGTGAGAGCTGTTCCAGGACTTTGCTAAAACCCTCTGCCTGATTTATACCCTACACGCATTCATCAGCTCATTTGGCTTTGAAACATTTCTCCCATCTGAGAGCTGTGTATGAGGCACCTGCTTAACTTCAGGCAGTGTAAGAAGCACCAATCCATTTGATAATTAAATGTTTGCTGCCACCTAATTGTCCCTTATTACACGTATTCTTTGAGCCGAAAGCCTGTCTGCTGGCACTGTCCCCGGAGTGCTGAGCTTCAAAGAGCTCTGGAGAAGAGTTTCTTTTCTTAAAGCACAGTATATATTTAAAATGGAGCCATCTCCAAATCTGTCAGGAAACAGATAAAGAAACGGAGAGAATAGCAGACCCAGCGGGCTAATTATAAGCAGTCAAATATAGGAAAAAGCAGATTGCAGCGAGCTGATAAAGTGACAACAGCAACAGCAGTGGAAGAGGCAGCACTTACCTACGAGCAGAGCAGCAGAGCACTCCACTGAGCACAGGCTCAGCTCTAATCATCATTCCCGTTTGCAGATCTGAAAAACCTGACCGCTTTCTGCTGGCGGAGCGACGCAGATCTGCATCCAGAGCTCAGCTGCAGGAACCAGCGGAACTTCAGCCCGAACCAGAGGAGATGCGGCCTCACCGATGGGTTTCCAGCCACCTCGGGCTGCTTTGCCTTGGTTTTGAAAGCTGTGCTTTGGGCTGTTCTCTGTTTGGAGCACTGATCCCAGTAGGGTTGGTTCCAAGCCGCCCTTGCTGCTGCTCGGATCACCCATGTGCAGAAATCCCAGCAGGATCCCATAGGGACGGGTGAGCTCTGCAGCACTGCAGCCACTGGCCGAGTTCATGCTTCTCCATCCAACTCAGTGCACAAACTATTGCATTTACACAGGTTATCAGTGAGGGAAGCACCGTTTTCTCAGCTATAAATACAGATATATTCAAGGCACTCGAGATCACTTTTTAAGCAGAGCAGCCTATGTGTGCACACAGCTCTACCTTCAGGTGCACCAATTCAGGATGGTTCTGTCACACTTTTAGTTGAACTTTGTTGTTGTCATCTTTTTGCCTCAGTTTATAGCCTGTCCGGAGAAAATCAAGTTTTTGCACGTATATGGGGTTTGTGAGTGGGGAAGCTCATTGCAAGGGGTAGTAAGGCCCAGGTATGGGATGGATGGGATATCTCTGGGGATGCTCCCAACACTCCTCAGGATGCGAGCAGCCTGCAGCCCTGGGAAACAGAATCATGGAGTCATTAAGGCTGGAGAAGATCCATCAAGTCCAACCATCAACCCACCCACCTACTCTCACTCATGGAACCATTTAAGGTTAGAAAAGACCTCCAAGACCCCCAGGCCCAACCCCAACCCCAACCCCCCACTACCATGGCCACTAACCATGTGTCCAAGTGCCACATCTCCACCTTTCTTGAACACCTCCAGGGACGGTGACTCCACCACCTCCCTGGGCAGCCTGTGCCAGTGCACCACCACTCTTTCGGAGAAGAATTTTTTCCTAATATCCAACCTAACATCCTGCTCTGGGGAATGAGATGCATCTTGAATCCGGCAGCAGGGCAGTGCTTGAGCAGGGCTGGCTGGTGGAGAGCCAGGGCCACCTCCTGGAGGTGACTCAGCAGCACCAGGACAGCTGTCCGGGGCGGTGTGACTCACTCCTGCTTCTTGCCACTGGCTATAAAGGAATCACAAAGCAATGAGCTCATTGGAGGCACCCACCTTGTGGTCGGCTAAATGTGAGTGGGTGACTCTCACCAGTAGGCTTGGCAGCCCAGCAGAGCTCCCGCATCCCTACAGGAGTGGTGGCAAGAGGCTTTGAGGCTCAGACTGGGAATCACAGCAGTCCCGAGGGTGGACACAAGGATGTGGTGATATAGCACACCCACATCAGAAAACTAAACGTGCCTGGGACCAGACTGGGCTACGGAGGCTAAACTGTAATTATGGAGTTCATATCTACGCCATTAAACCCTTTTCAGAGTAAAACACCCACAAGCAGAGCTTCTTGGGAACAGTCCTGCACCCATACCTGGAAATCATTTGATCATGCCATGGCCAAAACCATGATAAAAGATGTACTGGGGGTGGCGGGGAGGGGTGGGGGTGGATGCACAGTTGCAAGAGATAAGACTTTTGGAAATGAAGCTGATGCGATCTGCGGTCATCTGAAGCCAGGAGAGCTGGTGGTGTGAAGCAGGAGGCAACAGGGTGCGTCATTGCGAGATTTGGGATTCCTGGGCCCTGTCATTGTGAGAAGGAGGGGCTGCGAAGCCAGGATTGCTTTCTAGGGTTAATCAATTTAAGGCCAGTCTTTCTTACATGTATGAGGAGATGATGGGATGGCAACACCTTCCCCCTATCGGCAAACCACGCAGCTCACGTCACCTCTCCTTGGGAAAAGCCAGTGGAGAGACAGTTCAGTGTGGTCTACACGCTCTGCAGCCACAAGGTCCAAGGTCAGAACACGAGGATGTGTGTCGGAACCAAGGACCCAGCAGTGCTGAACACCCTCAATGGCACCAATCCCACCAAAACAGAGCAGCACTGTGACCTCGATGGATGCTTCGCCACCAAGGCTTGGCCATGGCCAAGAGTTGGGAGTGGCTGGATGCTTCTTGAGACACCAGCACACGGCACCCACCCCCTGAGCACCATCTGCCCCATCATCTTCCAGGCATCTGGTGGAAGCAGAACGTGGCTCTGGGGTTCTGCTCCAAACTCACGTTGAGCAACATGAATTGGTTCTGGCTTCAGTTTATCACAACAAAACATCCCCAAATGGAGGCCTCACTCTCTTCTTCCTACCTGCTCCCCTTTCCTGCAAAAGGAGCGTTCTGCTGCCCTCTCCTGTCCACGAGGCGGGCTGGAAAGGCTCTGGACTGCTTGGAAATAGGCCTTCAGGTGGAGAGGGGAAAATCTCATTATTTTGCCTTCACTTCAATGCATCTCTTGCAAGCATCCCCGCACTGGCTGGGCTGCCATCCTCAGCCTACCCGGGATCAAACGTCGCAGATGGAAAATGGAGCAACCCCTAAAGTTGCACTGGGGAGGAAAATCCAATTTTCCTGCATCTGAGCAAGCACTGTGATAAAGCCATTCCCGCAATGCCTGCCCCCGCTGTGCTTCGAGGAGGAGGCTGAAGCATCATATTGATTGGAGGAAAGGCCAGATAAAGGCTTTATCTGGGACGTCTCAGTCTGAGAAGAGAAATTGAAGCATGTTTCTGTCTGGACATCCCACTCCGGTCCTTGGGGGCTGCCTGGCTGCATCTTCCGGCAGCGCACGCCGTTATCGGCACTGCCTTGCTATCACGTTCCGTGGGTGACAATCTCCTCCAGCCGCTGCAGAACAAGAAAGTAGTCGCTTATCAGCTCAGACCTGTCACATCACACCTCTGCTGCGGGGAAATTCCATTGCTTTGGTGCTTCCAGCTCCCAGGATGGGATGCTGCAATGCTTCATCCCGAGGATATCCAGCCCTGTGTTGAGTGCGGCATGGCAGATGTTGGAAGATTGCTCCAAAAGGTCTTTAGGAAAAACATGCCCAACAGAATGAGAAAGTGCAGCGAGAGGTGGATAAATGCAGAGAAATGACCCATTGGAAGAGCCATCCTACTTGTGCCATTGGAAGAGCCGTTCCATTTCTCTCCAGCACTGGGGTGACATCAGGTATTAAACACGACGCCGTGCATAAAACAAGCCAGAGATTTTTACAGAGTTTTTAATAAGCCAATAACTTGCTTTTGTTCGTGCCCTCTCCAGAAGGGCATCGTGTGCCTCTATCAGAAGATAAAGGCTGCCTTGCTTCCCAGGTAATTTATCCTAATAGATAATCATCTTCGCCGTAGGTTGTCTGAGCCACATTTCCAGCTCCTCTCTCTCCATCTTCCAGCCATTGCTTCCCGCTATGTTTTTACATATTAGAATAAAGAGCCTCTCGGTACCTCTTATTTTCTTCCCGTTAAGGTATTTACACACTGTAATCAAAGTTACTGCACAATCCTCAAGCTTTACCTCTCCACGTCCGGCATTTTCCCAGCCCTCAGAAACACCCCGGCTCCATCCTGCACCTTCCCATCTTTCTGTCTCCATCAGCAAATACAGTCCCTGTGATTTGTGACCCACAGCTGTGACCCCCAACCCACCTAGCTGTGCCCTACAGCTGCCATTAGGGCCTCGCAGAAGGGGAAGGAGGGGAAAGGAGAGCTGCTCCTCACAGTGTGTCCTTCAGTCCCACCACAATGTGCACTTCTATCCCAATTCTGTGTTCAGATTTGAAGTCAGCTTTATCTTAAAGCTGATTTGCCCTTAAACCACTGTCAGGTTCAGCGCTTGAACGTTCTCCAGGTCCTGTCCTTCTACGGAGCACGGCGCTGTGAATATCTGGATGTTTCTATGGTTTCATCCCATCCAACGAGCTCATCCTCAGCAGGTGCTGCTGAATATTAGAATCAAGAAAAGAAAATCCCTCCATTAGCCCCAGGGTGTGTGTTACATCCACGCCAACGGAGGATGGCTGCAGGTTTGTACCCATGGAAGATGCCGGGGTGGTGGGTGAGAAGGTTGCACCCCTCTTCCTCCAGAGTCGTTCCGACATTCAACTTCTGATATCTCTCAGCAGCACCAGAAAAGATGATTTTTCAAATGTCAAGATGCCAGGAAACTCCATCACATCGCTAATGGGCCGGGATGTAGCTTGTTGGCATCTGCTATCAGGGCAGAATTACATTTCATTCCAACTCCCAAATAGAAATAAATTATTGAATGCTGCTATCTATTTTACAGCGTTATTTAGACTCGCGGAGGAATTTGGGCTGAATTTTGCAGGATGCTGATAAAGCCCTGCGGAGCGCGGGGCTGGCCCCGATCCGGGTCTCACCCATGGCCATTCAGAGCTGAGTTTTCCTTATCTCCATGCAAGATGTCCCACAGCCATCAGATGTGACCCCGCAGATGCACAGCCCAAGCAATGCCCATCCCTCCCCTCACCTGGATGTGCCCTCCCTTCCATTTCAGCGTCATTTTACAGCTGAGAGTCCGGCAGCAAACAGATTTCCTCCCTCCAGATGTACATATTTTTCAGGATAATTGCCCATATATCTTCACAACACTTCTTTCCCATTCCTATAAGACCCGCTACCGCCTTTCAGCCTTTCCTAACTTTATTACATTTTGAATTTGTTCCTCTTTTTACCCTTTATTTTGCTGCAGTGATTTACATTTCTGCTGGCTGACACTGAAGCGGAGCGGGACCTTAACCGTGGAATAACGCTGCTTTTTTTTTTTTCTTTTGGGCTGTGCAGAGGAACACTTAACTTAACTTTAGCACATTAATATTTTCTGCTTGCAGCAGCACAGTCAGCTTGTCTGATTTCCAGGAAAAAGGCTCAAGCTTGAAGAAACAGGATCGAACTTCTTAGCAAATGCCTGCAAATTGCCATCGCTTCATTGTGTTGCAATACTGGGAGCACTTTGGGTCAGAAAGAGATTTTTTTTCTTTTTCCCACACAAGAAACCCTTTGGAAAATAAAGAAAAAAAAAGAAGGAAAAGAAAAAAACCACCTGAGTCGTTTCTGAGAGAGACAATGGAGAAAGAGGTGCTTCCATTTAAAAACAAAATAATAATAATAATTTTAAAACCAACCTAAAAAAAAACCTTTCTTTTTTTTTTTCAGTTTTATCTCAGATCTCTGAAAAATGGCTGCGTTTGTGCACAGTCCCTGATAAGACATTTCTCTTCGGTGCTCTGCAATCCATCCATTTTTCAGAGCTTCGAGTTGCCTCGTGCCTTGTGAAGCCCAAATCAGCCCCACGTGTGTTGGGTGTTGGCCAATGGGGACACCTCCTCAGCCAATATCTGGAAGCAGGGCTTCCCCAAAGGTGCACGGCTGCATTGGGGAACTCAGCTGGGGAGCTCCTCTGACCGCATGGGTCGAGTGAGTTCTCCATCACCCGGAGCTGAGAGTTGGCCATCGTTCACAAAGTGCTCTGATTTCATTTCAGATGACGGAGTGCATCATCAGAGGCTCCAGAGGAGGTCCTGCAGCCCATGCTGCTGTCAGCATTTATCCTTTTAATCCGCTCTGACCAAAGACATCTCTCTCCAGAAGATGGAAAGGTTGAAGCTGCTCTGGGATTTAACAGGATCGTCTCAATTTCCCCTTCCTCGCCGCTCACTGTGCCTTCCCAGTGGATGCAGACATTGGCATGTGGGTCCCACCTGCCAATCCCTGAGCAGGAAATGCCCATCAGCACCATCAGCAGCCCTGGGAGCAAGACAAAAGCAAGGAAGTCTTCTGCAGAATAATGTGTGATTAAACATTGGGTCTCTCTGTGGAAATACGTTCTCTGATTTCTCTCTCTTTTCTAAAGCTGTTTCTCTCTCTGTCCACAAAACCTGTCATAGAATCTTATGTCCTCTTTTTCTTTCTGCATTTCCTCCCTTCCAGTAACATCTTATTTCCCAGACTCATGGCTTTACTCTCCTTGGGTACTACTGGAATTGAAATGCCATCATCCGACTCCAAATCAGTAGCCAAGCTGCAAGAGAAAATCACATTTCCCCCAGGGAGATGCTGATTCAGGATTCCTGCAGGTTCAGACGTTATGGCTTTAGCTACACCTGAGCCACCACGGCGACATTTTCCTTGCAAATGTATAACCTAAAAAATCCTGCCTGAGTTCCAGGTGCCATTCTGCAGTTTGGAGCCATTATTTTCCAGGAGCCCTAGGACAGGAAAGTGGGTGTTGTTTTACGGCTGTATCTGCAAAGTTGTCCCGATGCCATGGTTGGGCTGTTCCCATACTTTTGTGTGCTGGGCACTTCTTTACAGATTTGTTGCTTGATATCCAAAGAGACCTCCATTTGGCACAGCAGAAATGCAAAGCACGATGGTGGATCTACCCCAGCACGGTGCTGCTCGCCTGTCCCAGCACGCTGGACCCACACACACAGTTCCTTTGTTGCGGACCAGCTCACATTTCAGCTTGTAAAACCCAGCAGCTGCTTTTCCATGGCTACAGCTTGTGCTGCAGAAGGTGCTCGTGCCCATACCTTGTGATGATGCTGAGTATTAATTGACTAATTTCTCTCTGGGTCATCAGACAGCCTTGGTAGGGTTCATTTGCGCGAGGACAGATGTCTGCAGCAGCAGTCTGCAATCACCAGGAGCAGCTGATCCCTCTCCAAGCAGCCTCTAAAATACATACATAGGATGCTCGTGTACATCAATAGATAGGAAAGAGCCATAGGGAAACAGATCAGGAACAGACACCCACCGTGCATAAACACAGGGTGTCATTTTTCTCCTGTGTTTTTAGGGAAGCTGCTCGGATGCTACACCTTTGGCTACGCCACTTGGCACCACCTCCTTGAAGGCAGCAGCTGCAAGAAACGGACGTAGCATCTTAAATGCCATCATCTCCACAATACAACCCCAAAAAACACTGCAAAGCGTGCTCGCACCAGGACTGAGTCAAGGGCTAATGGGGTGGGTGGGAGAAGCCACTGGAGGATTCCTGCAAATGACAGAACAAGCGTTGGTGTCAGGCTTTGTATCTTTGGCAAAAAGCTGCCATGCACTTCCCTCTGGCTCTGGTGTTGTTTGAGAACTTTGGTTAAGAAAAACGAGGTGCCAGTTTCCAGCACGGCCCGGAGCTCGGGGAGTGTTCACGTAGTTTATGGCTCAGCCAAATCTGATTGCGTGCTGCAAACTGCTGTGGGGCTCACCCTTTTGAACATTGCTTCTCCATTAAAGGGCACGAAGACGAACTCTTCCGAAACACCAAAGTAGCACAGGGTGCTCTGCACCGCCGGTGTAGGCTGTGCTCCAATTTACAAAGCACGCGGCTGACCTACATCCAATCCCCATTGACAAACATCCTGTGGAAGACGAATTCTCTCTGGGTGTGTCAATAATTGGGATTACAAATCCCTTTCCCATCCGAAGGCAAATGTGTTTTTAAAGGGTTTAAAGCTCGGTGGTGGCAGTCCAAGTTAAATCCATGTCAAGGTCAAACTCATCAGAGACGCAAATCATTCCCATCATTACCGCGCATTGCCAAATGATCCCAGGGTAGAATTAATAATGTCTCACTCTACTGCAAGGCTGAATGTCTCAGCCAGTCACCCTGCATGTAGTTGAAGAGGAAAAGGCTCCTGGCTTGGGCAGCCCTCTTCGAGAGAAATTAATCCCCCTGCACCAGGTGGTTCGGATCCGAATTCCCAATGCGTTGAGTAGCACTTGTGTCTGGCTATGGAGCTGGTTTGGTGTCAGAAGCCATCTCTGCAGGCAGCGTAAATATTCATTGCTGGGAGCACCTGGCATCCTTCAAATTCCAGCCCGGAACAGCCAGTGCTCAGCAAAAACTGGGGTTCGGATAGCGCAGAAATGCAAGAATCACAGCTGTGATTGTAATGACTGATCTCATCGACCTGTTGGTCTTTCCCCTCCTCAGATTTCTTGCCACCTTAAGAGGATGCCCAACCCATGCCACCTGAAGTCCAGTTGCACCAGCTGGCTCTTTCAGAGCTCCCACATCATGGGAGCCCATGTATGCTCTGCATCAGTAGTAACCCATTGGCATTCTCCACGTGATAAGACATCCTGCAGCGATGGGCTCAGTGAGGAGCCCATGGGATCTGTGGTTGCTCACATCTCCCATGGACCACACAGCTCCAGCTCAGGCTCACTGCAGTGTTCTTTCCCAAGTGTATCTGAGGTCCTGGTTCCCTAATGCCCCAAAAGTAATGGGAAAGAGGGGTGTAAGCAGCGGTGGAGCTCAGCACTGACATTCCTGAGGCTGATGTCACCTCGAAGACATGGAGAACATCAACCTACCCTGAGAGACCCCATCAAGTGCGGTGCTGTTAATGCTCTGGGTGCACTGCATGTGTTCAGCGCAGCTTGCAGGACCCCAGAGCAGGCGGTGAGCCCAGAGTTGCTCACGCTATAGATCGGTCTGAGATGGGTTTTTGTCAACATACGAAGTCAAGGAGGATCCCAGGAGACCAGATCATCCCCGTGCTTTAGTTCCACAGCCCAAACAAGCCTTGCTGCCCACAATACCCCCCTGCTGATAACGTTGCCTCAGCTCTGAGCTATGGCATTCTCCTCCGAAGCCACTTGCCTCTCCCATGGTATATCGTAATTATTCAAAGTGCTCCCTAATTTGCCCGTTATTATGGGGTTGATCAATCCCCCCGGTGCTGATTTGACATGCTGTGCTCAGCTCGGGCTGTTCTCGCCCTCTGCTCACTGGCATTTTGCCATTACATGATGGAATCTGTGCAAAGCACAATGAGGATTTTTGGCCTGTGCCCTCCCTTGGTCTGTTTTGCACCTGACTGATGCCATCCCTGGGTCTTTATTACTACAAAATGCCTTCTTTAATGAGGTTACTGCTCCTCTCTGGAGCAGTACTGGATTTGTTTGGATTTTTTTTTTTCCTCGCCTCTAAGAGCAAATTCCCATCAGGATACTCCATGCCCATCATTTATAATAAAGTTCTGCAGTCCCCTGCCAGGCTGCACAGCTCTGCATCACCCGCTGACAGCAGCCCTTTGCCTGGCTAAGAGATTGATTCCTCAGGAGCCAGAGCAGCAATCAACCATCGCAGGACCTGCGCCTATGGCACGTGGGCAGGTCTCGGTGTTTGGTTCCTTTGGGTGATTTCATAGGAATTCACTGATTCTGCACTGATTTACAACACTGAGTAGCCCGCAACGGTGCCAGCACCTCTGTACCACTGTGGATTAAGCACGCAGGGATTAGAGTGGAAGGGATGCGGCAGAAAGCGCTATTTCTGTCAGGGTTGTGCTCAGTGATGCGTTGACAGCCCGGCATCAAGCTGCTCTATGCCTCATCTGAGGATTGTGGGCACTAGAAGAGTTAATTTATGTGGCTTATTATTTTTAACAAGGCAGGAACCTGTTGGATGCGTGCGCTCTGGGCACGGCAGAGCCTGATGTGAGCCCTTTTTTCTCCTCTCGCTCCCATCTCCCAGGGCAGGACAGGCTTTCGCCGTGCAGCTCACAGATGGCACTTGGTATCTCATTCCGCCTTAGTGCTTCCCCTCACAGCTGCTCCCTCATTTCCTGAGCAAAGTCCTTCTACACGGCAGCAGGACATTATTTTGTCTTAATGCCATCATTAAGGGCTTGGCAAAGGTTCTCAGTCATGCACTGCCGAAGAAAAATGGGATGTTGGAGGGAGGAGGCTGGGAGCCTTGCTGGAGGATGCTCTGATATTCCTACTGAAGAAGAGGAGCCCACTGCAGGGATTGTGAGGTTCATCTACCTCCATGATGGTGGAGAAGGAGGTGCTGACCTCTGCCTTGAACAGCCAAGCCCTGCTGCTTCAGGATGCAAAGCCCAGCTCTGCATGCAACGGAAATGAGGACAAACATCAAGGGTCAATAAAACCAGAATGCACCAAAGGGAATGATGAAGATGCTGGGAGAGCCGTGCGCATCCCACCCCAACAGGCAGCTTCAACTTCTGCACCGCTTCAACATCCAGCCTCGAGATGTCATGAAAAACAGCGGGTTCTTGGAACTGGGACCAAGCACTGCAAAATGGGGGGAACCTTGTGATCAGCCACCAGCAGCAGTGTCAATGCTGGAGAGCCAAACCCCAGAAGAACATCTCCATCTCAACAGCGGAGGTGATAGGAAAGGCCACTCTTGTCCCTACGGCGCGCTGAGAGCTCCCAGATGTGTTGTCTGCTTTTCTAATTATTTGATTTTGGAAAACGCTGTCTTTAATCAACATTGCAGCCCCCCTGCAGCTCATGATTTCACCTCAGATGTTTGCAGATGGTTGATAGCTGTTGGCTTTCCACTCTGAGCGATAACGCAGCTGGTTTATTTCATAAGGTCCATTCAAACATTGGTTTTTGAAGGATGGAAGAAAAGGGCCTCCGAGAAAGAAAGAAAGGAGAGTGGGAAAGGACTGGAAGGGAATTTAGATGAGGATGAAGATGAAGAAAGGGAGAGAGGGAGATGGGTATGAGATCCAAGAAAGCCCAAGTGTGCAATGATCGCAGCAATTAGCAAAGAAGGAGCTGCAGGGCCGAATGCACAGGGACAGCCAGTCCTGGAGAAAAGGTGTAAAAGCATTTGGTGCATTTGATCTCACATACTGGAGGGCATAACAGTGTCCGATCGCTTCCTCAAAAGAAATGGGGGTGGAAGCATCAAAGGAAGGTGCTTGAGCCAGAGGACAACGCTCACAAATGTGGACCTCATACAGAGCAGTCAGGGCTCATTGATGCTGGAAATTGAATTTACTTTCCTGGTATGAGAAGTAGGATGCTCCAAAGTGGCTTCTCACAGGCAGTGAGCACAGGGGACAAGGCTGATGTGAAGGTAAAGGCTGACAGGTTCATGAAATGAATTATTTGATGTGGAGCCTGCGGCAGACAACGACTCAACGCAATGGGTGGGAGGTGGGGATCCACAGTGGAGCATCCTCACCCGAGCTCATGGCTCCCAAGGAGGCACGAACCTTGTACAAGGCAGCATGGAGTCACCTGGAGGGCAGATAGATCACAGAGGGCAACACAAGGTCCCCATCCGCTGCTCCAGAGGGGTTTGCATTTTCAGTGTTGGGGCACTGAAGGTCCCAAGAGTTGCACCCGTGCCTCAAGGGCTGAACCACAGCGTTGCCCACATCCGCAGGCAGCCCCCGCTGCATGCTTCCTGCTCTGCGGTTTTCCTGTTGCCTTCCCCACTCTTTGTTTCTGTTTCTGCCTCAGCTTTTGCATGCGAATGTTTGAGCTTGTTTATCTGTTTCAGCTGAAAAAACTCCAAAAGCTCCAGCAAAATGCTAATAGGAAGCATTAGCTGCAGCTAATTGAACTGCTTCTGTGATCCTCCATAATTATCTCCTGGTACGGCACCCCGAGAACGGCTCTCTAAGAAAGGCAGGACGGATGCCAACAATAATCAGATACCAGATCTGCGAGAAGCATTTTGTTTTCTTACCCAAATGAAGATTTCGGGGGGATTGATTACCTCGCTAAATATTTGCTGTCGAGAGCAAACTGAGCCGGTTCTGGTGGGAACCGCGAAGGGAACGCCGGGTGCTCAATTATTTACAGACTTGCTTGGCTAGCTGAGCGTGCGCCAGGAATGCAAAGAGAGCCGTCACCGGGAATCTCGTCGGAGATTTTTCATTGAGAGTAAAAAGCAAGCCATGACAAGGGGGAATGTTCTCCGAAGTCAGAACGCGGGAGCTCGCCCGGTGATAAATTGAGCTGTCGTTGCGGCTTGATTATCATATCCACTGCACGCCGTCCCCCAATTGCTCCCCAAACTCGGGGAGTTTGCAGACATGGAGCATATATTGGGTTGGCACATGGAGGTCAACAGGTGTGACTGCTTGCGGTCACCTTTGGAAACCTCCGTTAATTCGGGCACTAGCGTTGTCCTAACCCAACTGGTGGGTCTTCAATAGAATCATGGAACGGCATAGGTTGGAAGGGACCTCAAAGACCTTCATCCAACCCTTCATCACCGAGCGGTCCACGCCTGCCTCGTCCTGACCTTCCACAAATCTCTGTAACTCACAGTGATGGAGACAGCTCGTAACAATTAAAAGCCAGATTGATAAGCTGTGTGTAGATAATGAAAACTGTCACAACGTTTAATGAGCTCGGTTCGGGAGAACTGCCGCACAAGCCATAGGACTGGCTTGCAGGAGAACCAAAATTCATGGGAGAAGTTGGCTGCGGTGGCTATTAATAAGCTGTGAAGGATGGGCTGCTGTTTGGGAAGCTCAAATATCAATGAGAAGCTCTACAGCCGAGCAGCGCTAGCGGTGTGAATGGGTTTTATACAGAGAGATATATCAAAAAGAAAAGGAATCCTCACAGTGGCATTGCATATCTCATTGGCTGCAGATGCTTAAACTGCCGGTGAAGATCTAGAAAATCTTAGAGGGTTGAAACCATCCCTTTAGGAGGAAGCAGGGTAAAGAAATCTTCCATTCCCTGTAAAGCAGGAAGCATACAAAGCCCGGGCTGTGGTTTAGGAGGGCTGCGGGGGGAGATCATCGTTCGCGTTCGCTCACCCTGTTCTGATGGCTCTATTTGTTCTGTTGTAACATTCACTGGGCCGGACGCCAAAAAGCCATCAGCTAATATCCAGCACCTCGTTATGACAGTGATACAATTGCGAGTTCAGCTCTACGTGCTGTTATGAGACGGTGCTTGTCTGCCTGATAAAGGCAGCTCTGATGACACGCTCTACGTGCAAACTTCTTTCAGGACTTATTGACGCCATAAGTCACCGAAGGGGCCTCCACATTCGCACCCATATTTTCCAGTTATGAGCTTTCATCCTGAGCAGATGGAGAGGAGAGCAGGATGGGGCCATCAGCGCTGTGCTTCCAGCAACCCCTGGGACAATCACAGACCATTGAGGTTGGAGAAGACCACTACAGACCACCACGTCCAGCCATCAGCCCATCACCACCATGCCCACCGAAGCTCTCCTGGCTGCAGGGGCTCACTGGTTCCTCCTGATTAATGCATCACACACCTGAACCTTGGCTCCTTCTCTGCTAAGCCAACCAATCAGCGGGGACGAGCAAAATTTCAGAATGTTCTGGGGACAAAATCAAACCACATCTGTATGTAGCACCATGCACCGGGTAGCTGGGGAGCCTCTGAATAAGAATGGGAAATTTAGAAATATGTTCAAACTTGTCGATGGGGAAAAAAAAAGGCACTAAGAGCCTTACAGCCTCAGCAGGGCCCTAACCCCACATCACCTCCCCATGGGCTCAGGATCCCCCGTTTCTGCTCAACCATGGCAATGAGTCCCTGCTTGAATCTCCACTGCAAGAAAAAGGGCCTTGCTGCAGGAAATCTCTGCAGTAATGGACTCCAGCCCTGTTTTACTTTGCTGAACTATCTTTGCCTTACCCTGGCCCTTTCCTCCTGCCCCTCACGGCTCTCCCATCTGCTGCTCTGCTACTGGGAACAAATACAGAACAACACTGGCACCAAGTGGGAATCCATAGGAACACAGCAGCTGAACCTGCACGTTGCAGGTTGTTGGGAAGGAGCCTTTAGAGACCTGGAAGTGCTCTCCTTCAGGTCTTTATGACCTCAGTATTTAAGTGCATCATTTTTCTCCTACAATCAGCATTCCTCCAGAGCTATTTCCCTCATCAGTGCTGGAATCTCAGCTACAGGGCTTTCCCCTCTCTTTTTTTGCTTCCAGACAGCATGACAAAGACCACATCTGTTTCCATTCCCCAGATAAATACCCAGAGCTGGGATCCACTTCCTAAAGGTCTTTAGAACCCACCCTGTAGCAATGAGCTTCACATGTGGAGACCCATTTCACAGGTGAAGCCCATATAAAGTTTGCAGGCCCTTCTTCTTTGAGCTATTTCCTGGGAAGGGAGGGAGGGGGTCTGTCCTTCTGTAGCACCATCATGTAGCCTGCCTTACTCTGTGGAATCATTTGGTTCAACCCCACTGAAGTAGGTACCCTTTTTGTGGCTTTTAACTAGGTGCATTGAAACAGCAAAATTCTCCAGTTCAGAAGAGCTTCTTCCATTCAAGCTCCTGTGAAGTTCTACCAGTAGAGTTCTACCAGTAGAGTTCTGCTCTACTCATGAGCTCTCCTACAGCAGCATAGTGTAATGCTGGTGTAACAGATAATGTGAGCTGAAGTGAGGTAAGACCTTGGGGTGGAAAGAAGGTGAGAAGGGAGAGGGATCCAGCCTCTGTGCTCTCCATGAGCCTTATAAGCAGTTAGCCTAGTTTTGTTTGGCTAATTAATAGAGAAGTGAAATCCTAACAGATTAAAGCTAACAACTGTGACATGCTGTTAGAATTAAGTGTAAAATCAATGATTGTCTTCTTATAATTACAACTTGTTTCATTTTTAATGGTTTTAATGCATCCTGGTGTCCTGACATGAATCTTGTGCCTTTCCTGATTAGAAGCCCTTCTGTTACAGCCTGTAACCTTGCAGACTGTAACTCAGATCCACCTCCCACAGCAGTGCCTCCCTGCCAGGTGTGTGAGTGGAGAGCCAAAGGAACAGGGCAGGAACCAAAGCTGCTACAGGCAGGGATGGAACACAGATGGGATGAGCAGACTGCAAAAAGGTGAGGGGAAACTAGAGCTAATCACCTTTACAAACACGCAGCTTGATAAAACTGATGACCATTAAGAGATAAAATAGTTAATATGCATGAGGGAGGTGTGATGAGGATAGGCTGTGGCTATGAATCATACTCACTTCCAGAAACATTGGCTTCAACCAAACTTTCCTCTTTGCTTCAGGAGTTGGTGACACTTGAATCACACCAGTGTCCCCGTTGGGTGGTGGTGGTACTGACTTGTTGGGGCTATAATGAAGAAGGGGACAGACTCTTTAGCAGTGCGTGTGCGATAGGTCAAGGGGAAATGGTTTCAAGCTAAAAGAGGGAGATTTAGACTGGATAGATGGAAAAAGTTGATTACAATAAGGGCGGTGAGGCACTGGCGCAGGTTCCCCAGGGAGTTGGTGGTGGTGCCCCATCCCTGGAGGCACCCAAGGTCGGGCTGGACGGGGCTCTGAGCACCTGGTGGAGCTGTGGGTGTCCCTGTTGGTTGCAGAGGGGTTGGACCCTTTGAGGGTCCCTTGCAACTCAAAAGATCCTGTGATTCAACAGTGGCATCACGTTGGGTGACGATGGTGTCCTGTTGGGTGGTGGCAATGCCCCGTTGGGTAACATCCCATTGGGTGTCCCCCTTTATTTCCCAAGGGATGATCTGGATGTGCTGATGGAGATGCCCATGAGGTCAGGCACTATTTCAATGCTCTTTGCTTGCTCTGTGTGCCCAAAACCACATCTCTCACCCTCCCCAACCTCTGGCATAAGTGTGGAGGAGCAGAGCCGGAACAGCCGCCTATTTCTGGTTACTTTTAACAACTTTCTCTTTCCCTTTCCTATACGGCCCATTAATATTCCTCCGGAAAGAATACGAGCACGAGGCCAGAAGCATGAATTAAAACAAAAAGTGGGGTTGCGGTGGTGGGAGCACGGTTCCCCCCCGAGTCCGCGCGGCTCTTTGTGCCACGACCCCGCTGCCCCCTCCCCGCCCCCCGCTTCTCTTTGTGCTTTTCCTGCAACCGCCGCCTCCATCCCCATGGAAACTCCGGGGCCACCCCCCCCTCCCCGGGCGGAAAGGGCAGGACAAGAGGGGACAAAGGGAGATGGGACGGAGCGAGGGAGGAGAGGGAGAGCGGGGCCGGATCCCAAAGAAAGGGAGGAAAGAGATGGGGGGAGAAATGGGGCGAAAGTTGGAGGGGGAAGGGGAGAGGATGGGGAAAGGGTTTGGGGAGCGCTGGGGCTTCATGCGTGCCCCGAGGTGGAGAAAAAAAAAAAGTGTATTTTTTAACTTTTATTTTCCTGAAACGTGGGAGGAAGTCCCGAAGTGGTGCAAGGAAAAGGAGACGACGGAGCTGAGAGCGAGTAAGTGATGGGGAGACCCTCTGGGAAGAGCTGGAGCCCTGAGGGAGGCACCACCAGGATGGGTTGGGGGCAGCGGGGACACTTGGGGGGGCAGGCTGAGCCCACACAACCAAGTGGGCTGGGAAACTGAGGCACAGCCCTCCCTGCTCCACGTGGGGCTGAGCACGAGGTGGGGAGGGGGGGGGAAAGTATGATAAAACGTGCTCGGACTGATCGGTATTCCTTGGAAGAGAGATCCCAGCTCCCTTCACCCGCCTTAAAAAAAATGTGCCCTGAATTTATGAATCGTAAATGGCTCCGTCTTCCTGGAGGCATCAATCTCCACCGTTGGTAGAGGCTTTTTTGAATCTCGCAGCGCCGGTGGCATGCGGAGATTGCTGATGTAGCTCTTCTGCAAGGAGCAAAGGCAGAGGGACTTTGTGCTCTCTGGGTGCTTCAAAGCAAAGTGGCGTTGCAGTGGGTTGTGAAGCACGGGGTGCCCAGGAACACAGTCTTGCTCATGAGGATTGCATGGGAAATCCGTGGATGTGCCTGGAACTGTACAACTGTACAGATAGGCAATGGTGGGACACATCTAAATCTGTGCTCTGGTGGACTTTGTTAGCGTGGGCAGTCGTGCAGGCTGAGGAACACGTGCGGGGAGGATGCTGTGAGCCCCAAACACGCGCTCGAGCAGCGCCTTGTTGACGTTGTTGTCACTCAGGGCATAACATTAAACTTTGGAAAGCCCTTGTGTGGGAGAGAAGGGATGAGTTTTATCCTTGCTGCTTGTGTTCCCAGCCCTGAGGTCTGGAAGGTCGCAGCTCCTCAGCTCATGGTCTGCAGTACCACCAAGCCGTGGAGGAAAGCGTATTTTTTGCCCAGCTTGGTCCCCATCTCCAATACCTGCTGAGCTCTGTGCTGTCCCACCCAGTGCCGTGGTGAGAGCTGAAATGAGGTTTGTTTTATTTTTTTCCCTCAGATATGCCAAGGTGGTAGGGATGGTGCCAACTGGACCCGCGTTGTCCTCAAGGAGCTGTCCCTGGTTCCCAAGTTGTGCTGCTGGGGGTGGTGACGTGCCGTGGGACACCCCAGTAACGCTTCCAGCATCCTGCCACTGCTCTGCTCCTTGGACAGTAGGCTCGAGGGGGGGTTGGAGAGCACTGCTTTGAAATCAGTGCTCCACAGGCAACGGGGATTGGATTTGGGGGTGTCTACTGGGGGTCTTTCCTATCACCACCTTCTTGACTTTTGGTTCTGTCTCATAATGAGATGTTAATTACAAAGGGGAGCCAAATGCAGGTGTTGCTGATGAGCGTCTTTTAGATGAGTCTGGACGGTGCTGCATGCAAAGCCACAAAGACATTGCAGTTTTGAGGATGTGTGTGTGGTGGTCGAACCAAGTGCAAGGGGCTGTGGTTGGGGTGTTTAAGCATAGCGACTGGTGAGAGAGGGGAGGAGAAAAAGCATTAAGAAAAAGTAAATAAGAAGCAAGTTGGAAGGATTTGGAGACATTTAGAGCTGTCTATAAGGTGGTCAGTTATTTTGGTTCCCCTGCATCGTTGTGCATAGCGTGCGTTCTTCACATCTACAGGAAACCAGTGCTGGGCGACAACTGGGGCTGAGCTGGGGGATGACTTGCACCTTGCTTGGCTGCTTCTGCAGCTCTTTCATCCCCATAACGTTTTTATGTGCTGGGGACATGTTGTGAACACTTGACAACATTATAACTCGTGTTAGACAACCTAATCTCTTTGTCTAAATGGAGATGTTGCTTTGGTCTCAACACCACCCCGCTGACTGAATAATCTCATTGTCATCTTCTCCCACAAAAGGCTCTGTTGGCGTTGGCGGCATCAAAAATGGTTTACCTGCATGTGTGCTGGCTGCTCCAGTCTCTTCTTTTCAAGTTTGTTGCATTTGGGGGTAACAGGGGGAGAGTCAGCAGCTTGGGGAAGGCTGGAAGGGTCAAAGATTCCTCCCTAATCCCATCCACCCTCCAACCCGGGGTGGTATCACCTCCCAAAGTTGGTTGGTGCCCTTTCTTCCCATGGGAAGCACGCAGTGCAGTCGTGGGCTGTGTGAAATTTGTTTCCTCTCTTCTGTTCTACCTCAGCGCTTTGTTTCTTCGCGGAAGATTTATTAGATGGCATTCTTTAAGCTCAGCCCTTATCCACCCTGCTGGTAGGCGTTTTCTTAATGTTTTCTCAAGGTGTGGGTTGAGAAAGTTGGTTCACAGAGTGATTTATCTCAAGGACTGTTGATTTACCAGGCATCTCTTGCAGCAGAAAGGGTTTTCTCTGATGGAAGTTCAAGCCCTGCCTTTCTCCCCACTCTTTGCAGCCTTCTTCCAAGGACAAGCAGAGCAAAGAGGGAGGAAAAACTCTGGTTCCAATTTCCCACCTGTCCTACCAATGCTCTGCAGCGTTGCCCGTCAGAGCACAAACCCTCAGCACCCATTAAAAATCCATTTGCCCATTGAAAAACATGTGTCAAGACAACTGAAAACCCTCCTAAAAATCACTGAGGGTGGAACCCAACGCTTTGGTTTGACCTGGGACGCGTTGAGGCCATGGGTGCTGTGTCTCTGCTCGTGCACCGCGTCACCTCACAGCCCAATTTCTCCCTGTCTAAGAGCCCGTTTGGGAGTAAACGTTGCTCCAGAAATTGCAGGGTTTAGAAACGCGGGATGTGGGTCGTCATGGCGAGGAGGAAGCAGATGCTGAGCTTCATCTGTTGTTTAGTAGCTCGGAGGATGCAAAAGGGTTTCCTGTCGTTTTGACACCTAAATTTCTTCCGACAGAAGATGCCCTTAGAGAAGAATTGAACCCTTGGTTGACAGCTTGCTTAAAATAAAACGCAATGGCTGCATTGTCTTTTATTTCCCTGGTTAAACCACAGGTTTCTTTGTTCTTCATCGCGACAAACAGAGCTTTCTTCCTTATTGCCACTGTTTAGCGTCGTAAGCTAAATCCTCTTTCATCTTCCACGATGAGGATGCTGCCATGGTGCTCTGAGAGACGCAGCGATTCACTCTGCTCCAGGATTTAGCTCTGCCCTCGGTTGAGCCAGAGATGCTGCGGAGAGGTTGCCAGGGATGCAGGCACAATCCTACCTCCAGGTTTTTGCTGCATCCCCGCTGCTGAGCGAGATATGGATCATACCCAGGATTATCGCCCATCCGAGTGGAGGGAAGGGATGCCGAGAGAGATGTCGGGTTGCAAGGGAGATGGATCTGGGCGCCGGGTTTTCGAGCCGTCTCGGTGCCGTGCGGTGGGAGTGGGGTGTTGAGACCCCCCCAGTGATGCGGGGGTGCGGGATTTTTCAGTTCTGGTGCCGATGCTGTGCTCATGGTGAGGTCTCTGTGGCGCAATGGACGAGCGCGCTGGACTTCTAATCCAGAGGTTCCGGGTTCGAGTCCCGGCAGAGATGATCTCCAGGCAGGTGTCTCTTTTATTTTATGCGTATTCCTCCATAAATCCCAATCCGAAGCCTTTATCACACCCCAGAAGGCTCGACGTGGGAGGTGATGACTTTTCCCGGCATTGTCTCCACTGCTGATGCTCGTAATGGTTGCGTGCTCCCCATCCCAGGTGTGTTTCTTGCATCGCATTCCCCTTCCCTCGTTCCTTTTGGTAGCTCCTGGATGCTTCGATGTTTTAACCCTATTTGTTCCCCCAGTACTGCTTGTGGGACCTGTCTGATGCTTTAAGAAAACTGCCGTGTTTCCAGGAGAAAGCCAGTGGTCGAGCAGTGGTTTAGTGTTGATATTTCCTTGGGGCAGTGGTTTAGAGCCTTGTGTTGGTATTTCCTTTGATAAGTACGGCTCGTCTTTCAAATACACGGGCAAAGATAAGACAACAGTAGATCTCTACTCTGAATTCTTACCTTATAGAAATCCTCAGCAAATGTTCTTGTTCTTCATGTTTTCGTGTCGAAGATGCGTGTTTGTTGGCAGCCATCTCCATATCCCCATGGAGGTTCGTCTTCGTAAGTAGTAAACATCGATGAAAGAAAAAGAGCCCTGCCCCACAGTAGAGCTGCTTCCCACTCTGTGACCTTTGAAGACTTTTCTCCACTTAAGAAGTGGGTTTCTTTCCATTGCTGTCAGCACAGAATTATTTTTTTTTATGGGAAGACTGAAAGAAAGCGCAAGGAAATCATATGCGTGACCTCAGAATCGAGGTCCTACCACTATAAGGGGCTGACTTGTAGATGGAGCCCAAAACAGTGGGGAAGGAGGGCAGCAAAAGCCTTATGTGAGGAGGTTCCATCGCGATCCCTTTCCTCTGGATGGAGGGGAAAAAAAAAAGGCAACAAGTGCCAAGAGCAACCCATGAGAGATTGAGTCTCCCTAGAACAGAGGAGACATCTTAGGGGGGGTTGTAGGAGGCAGAGGCTGTGGGTTTGGGGGACATCTGCTATAAAGTGAAATGGGGGGGGGGAAGGTGCCCTTGGGCATGGTCATTAGGGTAGCACAAAGGTTTCCGGTTAGTCTTCGTGAAATATTACTGAACCAAACCCCATTTCCTTCCTTTGTTCTCAGAAGAGCACCTCCAGGCAGGGGCCATCACCTCAGTGCAGGGACATCTAGAGCTACACGTGTGGTTCGGGATGGCGATGAGCGGAGCCCTGCTCCTCCTGGGTGAGTGCAGCCATGGGTGCGAGGAGCGAGCAGGGGGCCCCAAAAAGCCCCACTGAGTTTCTGGGAGATGGAAGGAGGGCCAAGGAGATTCCATCTCCAGCATAGGGGCTGTGGACACTTGCTCCTTGCACTGCTTTGGGATACGTTTGGAGAGGAATTAGCTCTGTTTGGGGAAGGAGAGATGTTCATTTATCCTGTGTGGTTGAGGGGATTGGGATGGAGCAGTGGTCACCCCATCGCACTACGGACACAGGGCTTCCTCTGTGGGGTGGTCCCAGGCATTGCTGGGCAGGAAGGAAACTGGGGTCCAGCCAGGCTGGTGGGCATGAGCACGGTGAGGGTGGGGATGCTGTGCCGTGGGGTGGTTTGGGGTGCTAGGAGGTGTCTGGGGACCTGGCAGACCTCACCAAGCTCCCCCCTGCCCCAAGGATGGTTCACATCCAAGGGCAGGGAACTGCAGAAGACCTGGGGGTGCTGCCCAGGGCTGCTCATCCCATCTTTTCCTCCTCCTTGCAGCTCAAACCTTTGGCCTTGCTGGTGAGTCTCTGTGCTTGCAGCTTGATGATGTGTGAGGAAGTGTGCTGGGCCATCCCCTCCAGCATCTTCCTTCTTCTTCCCCCATCCCAATGCTTTGGGCTGCACACTGCCACGTGCTCATCCCTGCCCTGCCCCGATGTCCCCTCCTGCCCAGTTGCAGAGATGGCCTTGCTGACCATGGACCCCCCCTGGAGCATGATATTCCAAGGGGAAAGTGTCACCCTGCGGTGCCAGGGACCCCGTGTGCACGGGCAGCAGCCCACAGCCTGGTACCACAACGGCAAGCTCCTGGAGCACACGGACACCAACACGTACAGGATCCAGAATGCCAAGAATAAACAGAACGGCAGATACGAGTGCCAGTGCCCCGGCTCCACATCCAGCAACCCTGTTACCCTGAGCGTCTCCTATGGTGAGTGCTGAGAACTGCTCTGTGCTGCTCTGGACCTGCCCTGGGACAGCCACAGCCTGTGCATAAAGAAAGCAGTGGTGCTGGCTTTGGGGTGCTGTGGGCTGAGCTTTTGGGGGGGGGCTTCTTCCACATCTCTGCGAAATGCATCCCTCTTTGCTGGAGTGGGTTGGGTTGGAATAGACCTTAAAGGCCACCTTGTTCCAACAACTGCTGTGGGCAGGGATGCTTTCAACTAGGTCGGGTTGCCCAAAGGCCCACCCAGCCTGGCCCTGAACACCCTTAAGGATGGAGCATCCACAGCTTCTCCTGGGCAGCCCAGGATATGGTTGGCTTTCAGGGCTGCCATCACTCTGCTGGCTCATGCCAAATTTTTCATCCATCACTGCTACCCTGGAGCCTTTTCCTGCAGGGCAGCATTCATCCCCTGGTCTGTGCTGAGGTTTGGGATGACCCCCAAGCCAAGTGCAGGACCTTCAGCATTGGCCCTCGGGCTCTCTTGCAGACCTGCTGATCCTCCAGGTCCCATCGCACGCGGTGTTTGAGGGGGAGCCGCTGCACATGCAGTGCCGGGGATGGAAGGCAGGGAGCTTGGCTGCGGTGCGGTATTACAGGGATGGAGCTGACATTACCAGACTCTATGCCTCAGCCAAGCAGCTCTCCATCCCCCAGGCCAAGACCCAACACAGCGGTAGATATCACTGCAGTGCAGACATGTACTCCTACTCTTCATTAAAGAAAAGGGAATCTCAGCGTTTATATGTTTCTGTCAAAGGTAAGACATTCCCATGAGTCTTTGGGCTTTCCGTCTTCCCCAGGTGGGAGCTGCAGGACAAAGGGTGAGGGTTCAGCTCAGCACCCTGCAGCCCATTGCTCATTTCCCCCACAATGGGACTGGGGAGAGAACTGGGGGGGGTGGGGGGGGAGGAAGGTGAAAGTTGTGGGTTGAGGTCGGTTGGGTCAGCTGTCCTGGTTCTGCTTCTTGTGCACGCTCGGCTCCTTGCTGGCAGAGCGGAAGGCTCCTCCAAGGGAGATGTGCCCTGACAGCTTCTGGGGAACGTGTGTACACCTTCAAATCAAAATAAAGAAGAAAAACCCAATCTTCTTTTCAGAGCTCTTCACCTCCCCAGTGCTGAGCATAGCCAGCTCAGCAGAGCCCCTTGAAGGAAGCCCCCTCAACCTGAGCTGCATCACACACCTCAGCCCCTACAGACCCCACACTGTCCTCTGGTACCTCTTCTATGGAAACAGCACGGTCCTTCAAGGTCCCATGACCTCCTCCGAGTATCAGGTGCCAATAGTGGGGCTGGCAGACTCGGGATCCTACTCCTGTGAGGTGCGGACAGAGAGCTCCAGCATCCAGAAGTGGAGTCCCCAGGTCCCCATCACCATCAGGCGTGAGTGTTTGGGGTGCTGGGGGGGGTCTGCCACCTGTGTGACCCAGAGATGCACAGGGTGGTTCCATCCATGCCCACCTCTCTACCACCACTTCCTTCCTGACATCCATCGTGTCCCCATTCATTCACTGTTTGGGAAAAATGGATGTTTCACTGGGAATGTCTGCTCTGGAAACCAGGCTGTTTCCTCCCCCCGCATCTCGCAGGAGTCCCCATCTCGGGGGTGTCCCTGGAGGTTTGGCCCCAAGAGGGACGGGTGGTGGAGGGACAGCGCCTGGTATTGCACTGCTCCGTGGCCACGGGCACCGGCTCCATCTCCTTCTCCTGGCACCGAGAGGGCTCTGAAGAAGTCCTGGGATGGGACAGCCGCTATGAGATCCCATCAACCCAACAGAGTGACAGCGGGCAGTATTACTGCATGGCCTCCAACGGGGACAGCCTGGCCCAGAGCTTGCGGGTGCGGGTCACTGTAGTGGGTGAGTGGTATGGCATGGTCTGGGCTCAGATGGGCATTGGCACTGCAGGGCTGGCATTGAGGGGACATTGGGGCTGTCCTGGTGCTGCTGGGGTAGGGGGAGACCCACAGGATCCCCAAAGGGCACCGCAAAATGGGATGGCTACAGAAACAGGGGTTTTGCAGGGCCTCCTGTAGTAGGGTGGGCATCAGAGCTGCCAGAAGGGCATTTATTTGTTGAACACGTGAAGGCCCGTGGCTGTGCACCAGCTCCTGTTGTTGGCTAAGCTGGCATTAACAGCTGGAGAAAGCTTCAACTCGAGCTGCTCCGTGTAGGTTGGCACCACCTCCACGTGGCCGTGCAATGGCCAGGAGCTGGATGCAGGTTTGGGAATGGTGGTTCATCCATACCCTACATTTTTTTGCTCAGATCTTAGACCTCTTCCTGTATCCTTGCAGTGCTGTGGCCCAGGCCTGCATCAGCCTGGCAATGTCCTGGTGGCAGCCGCTGGGAAAAAGGCAGAATCTGAGCTGCTGTGTGCAGGAGCTGGGCAGCATGCGGTGCTCTGAAGTCCCCCCACTTTCACGTCGTGCTTCCCCTCAGCGTGTGCTTGTTTCCCAGGTGTCTCTTCACTCCTCTGCATCCATATCAGAGCACCGCTGCTGCTGGCAGCACTGGGGACCCTGCTGCTGGGGCTGGTTGCTGCCCATGTCCTCACCGCAGGGAGCAAAAAGCCAAAAGGAATGAAACGGCGACTGGCACTGCCCGTGGAACCATCTGCACACGCATCAGCTGCACTGCAGGAGAGGATGTTTAGGAGGCACCTTAAACCCACTGCTTCCTCTGCAAGGGCACCCAGGAAGTGAGCAGAACATGTGACCCCACATCCTTCCCCCAACCTGCCCTGCCCATGTTGGGACAGACAGACGTTGCTGTGGGTTTACCACATGTGTTGTCCAATAAAGCGCTGCTGAGCATGGAGGTTATCAGGCCCCACTGCACCCGCAGCACCCCTAAAGACCATGAGGGCAAACCCCTCCTCCATACCCCATAGTGGGAAACTGTCCCACCTAGAGAAGAACAAACAGGACATCATGTGCAACCCATAGTGTAAATTAACCCTTCAGAAAGGCTGAGCTTGAGGGCATTGCCCCTCCAAGGGTGTCTAATCAGGATCCCCGTTCTCTTGTATTGCTGCTGAAACGCACTCTTTTCTCCCATCACTTCGGAACTTTTTTGACCCGTGTTGCCCTCTGCACTGAGTTGAGAACGTGCCCATTGCCACCTCCCAGCGGCCTTTTCGTGCTCCCGCTGCATCTGATTGGTGCAGCGCCTCGTTATATTTGCATAGCTCCGCCTCCTTACCACGCCCACTCCCGACAACCCGGAAGTCAGGTTCTTCCTGTTGGAGCCGCTCTGCGCTGCCGCTCTCTATGGTCAATGGTCCTCCAGGCCGCCCTACGTGTGCAGCTGTGCTCTGGGGACCCCTGGAGGCCCTCCAGGACCTCCCCAGTATTCCTGGGGTTATCTCCAGGGATGGGGCACCCACTCTCCTCTGGGCAGCAGTGCCAGGGCCTCGCTGCCCTCTGGGTAATGAATTTTCCTCCTCACATCTGTCCTAAATCTCCCCTCTTTTCATTTGAAGCCATTCCCCCTCACCCTGTCCCTCCACTCTCCCAAAATGGGCACCAGTGGCAGTGGAGGAGGTTCCAGTTGGACCCAAGAGGACAATTTTGCTACTATGATAACACTTAAATGCAGCAACAAGTCCCCAGGGACACAGTGGAAACTCTAATACTTGAGAATTTAAGGTTTGGTTACATATGGTGTTGGATACTCTGCTATAGGATGTGATTTTATTGCAATAGGTTGGACCAGATGACCTCTGAGGTCCCCTCCAAGCTGAGCTTTGATTTCTGTAATTTCTGTGATTTCTGTAATTTCTGTGAAGCCTCACAGCGTTGACTGTTGGCATCCCAGGACAACTGTCCTTTGTACCAAGGCATCTCCATTAAGATGAAGATCTACAGAGGTAGGAAAAAGCAAAAGCTGCTGAGTCTTTGCTGCTCAGAGAGAGAAGTGGGGCCGGGCAGTTTCACCCCATGGGGATGACAATGCTGTGCTTTCCATGCAGGCATTGCAGTCGGCTCTGTGCTTTCACGCTGTCACACACCACTGAGACAGAAAGTCAATTGTTAGTCACTTTATTGGCAGGAGTTCATATTTACAATAGAATAATAGGAAGTAGGAAAGAACCTAGTCATTACAAAGCTCCTCAGTGTTTGCACAGCTTTTATGGCTTGGGCTGGCATCATCCATCTGTTGAAAAATCTGTGTATAAAATCACAGCCGTACTAAAAACAGAGATGACTGCTTCGTGCAGAGGATGTAACTTCCAATGTGGTGACGGTATTCTTTTCTTCATCTCAGCCATCGTGTCTGCAAAGAGGGGAAGAGGTTAGGAAGTGATTCCCATGTCCTCCCATTGTGTGTTGGATGGACTTGAGGCCGTGTGGGAATTCGGAGCACACCTGGGTGCCAGCGGGGTTTGGGCTCCGGGAGCGTGGAGTTCCCCATGCTGGAGGCTGCAAGCAGGGATGTGGATGGGTGGGTGCTTGCGAAAACACCTTAAAATCCCCTTCTTTTCACAGTTCTTCTGGTGATTTGTGCTTCTTTGGCTGTCGTTAGCACAGAGCTGGATGCCCAGAGGTCTAATTATTGTGGGGAGGTGCTTCAGAGTGCTGCTGCTTTGGGAAGAATTGCATTTTGCTGGCTTAAAGGAATGCTTGGAGTAAGTGCTTGAACGCTGCGTGGCTTTGTACCTTCAGCAGAGGGTTTGGAGCATCATAGCAGGAGGTGCAGGAGGCTGAGGAGGAGGAGCAGAGGCACGTGGCACTGGGGGGACAATCCCACCGAGTACGGATAGTCCTGGGAAGTCAGTGAAAAGAAATGGGTCAAAAACAGAGTGGTCTGGAGCACTAAAAGCAGTCGCAGAATTCATGTTCTGCCCATCTCCCCTGCCTTCATTCTGTCCCCATGCTTAGGCCTTGGGGGGAAATAAACGTGCCCAGGAGCATCCTTGTTGGGAGTGTCCCCATTGAGAGCATCCCACATGGGATAATCCCTATTGGGAGCATCTTGGTTGGGATAATCCCTGTTGGGAACATCCCATTTGGGATAATTTCCATTGGGAGCATCCTGGTTTGGGACAATCCCCATTGGGGACATCCCAGTTGGGATAATCCCTGTTGGGAGTGACCCTATTTGGAGCATCCCAGTTGGGAACATCCCCATTGGGAGCATCTTGGTTGGATAATTTCCATTGGGAACATCCCGGTTGGGATGATTTCCATTGGGAGCATCCCAGTTGGGACAATCCCTATTGGAAACATCTCTATGGGGAGCATCCCTGTCAGGAGCTTCGCAAAGCAAAGACCTTCAGTTTGCTTAGAATCTGGGGGAGTAACAACGCAGTCTTTTGCAAATCCCTTCCCCAAAGCAAGATGGTGCCCAAATGGGTGTTCAGGAAAAAGAATGCTCTGCATTGTGACAGCATATCACAGCTGGGGCATGGATGCCCTTTGCCCAAACACATTTCTGTTGTTCAACAGTTTCAAGTTGACGTTTTAAATCCGTTTATCGCTGCATGAAGAAGTAGGAAGAGAAAGTCCGACTCACCTCACCTTCGTAATATGTATACACTGTGTACATTGTGGGTATTAACGTGGTGTTTTCAGTATAGTATTCTTCAGTTGCATATAAGTAATCACCTGGAATGAAAGCAGCGTCCCATGAGCCCATTTTGTGTCCACGTTCAGTATAGCCCTATTAGCAGATGTTAATGAGAACAGCTGGGGACAGAGCAGCTCCAGCAGAACATCTCTGAATTGTGCTTTTAATCCTCTTTTCTACTGGAGACCCCCACCCCACCTCTCTTTTGTCACACAATTTGCACAAAATTAGCCCAAAACAAAGATTTCTTACCGAAGTGAGATGCGTAGTCGTATAAAAACTTTGTTATTTCCTCTTCTCCTCTCTCAGCGTTTCCTAAAAACCAAAAAAAGAAACCGTTTGTCTTCCCCTTGTGTGGAGCTTCGCACAGAGCTCTATGGGATGTGGTTTTGTGGGAATAGTTTCACTGATTTATTGGCACTTTGCGCCAAAGTTGCTCCCCCGTGGGAGTAACGGATTCCCAATCTGGCCCATAATTAAATCAAGGACATAGAACAAAAGGTATCATGTTACAGGCTGGACCAGAGCTCGCCGCCGCATCACGTTTTCCTGTATTTTAGGAATGGATTTGCAGAAGAGGAGCGGAGCAATGGGGCTGCAGAGCGCGTCCCCGCTGCCCGCATCCATCCTGGGTCCCCTCGGGGAGCTGTGAGCGCTCAGCTGGCATTTCCTCCGTGCCAAGCCTCTATAAATAGATGTACTCACCGCACGGCTTGATCCAAGCCACAGCGAGCCCTGCTCGTTTCCCTTCTCCAAACGGGACTTTGGTATAGAGAGAACCAATTGGGAATGGCCAATTGGACTCTTATCACCTGAAGGACGCACCGGGTCGCGTCGGGGCTGGTGGCACCCATGGGTGCCCTTCCCTGCCCCACGGATCACAGCGTGCCCTGAGCTTCCCCAGCTTGGACCCAATGCCTCTCAGCATCACACCCCACAGTTCAGGAGCGTGAGGTCGCTGGAGCCCGTTTCTCTGCCTTTAGCAGCCGCTCATGTCCCACCGCTCTCCAGTTTTTGGAGAAATTCGGAGCCAAACCCGGAGCCCCGTGTCACCACGGCTCAGCTTGTACCCGCCCAGCCGCCATCCTTCTCACATGGCCATGGGAAAAGCTCCGCTCTTTTTGGCTCCGGTTGGATAAACTCCCAGCGCGCTCTCCCCACGCTTTCTGAGAGAGCTATTCCCTGTATTTACGCTGGAGCCACGCTAAGAATAATACGGGAAATAATATGGGAGTCGCAGCGAGGAGCTTTCATCCAAAAATCCCATTTAACCCTTTGCAGGCTCAGCTCCCTTCCTTTGCTCCCTGGGAAGCGGGAGCAGCTCCAGGCGCTGTCCCTGCCCCATTCAGCTCCAATTCTGCCTTCCCACAGCAAAACTGGAGAAATCCTTGTTCTTCCCTCACCCTTTCGCACCTTTCTAACAGCTCGCAGCTGTACATGGAGAATTAATTTGAGTGCAAAGCGGAAAGCATCAGGAATTGTCAGACTTTGAGCGCGCGCTTTGCTGTGACACAGAGCTCCCGGCTTTGCTCACGTTGCTTTTGCTCCCCGATGGCCGAGCAAAAACCCCAAAACCCTTCAGCCCCACACAGCCCCTTAGCAGCACCACCGCCCCGAGCTGCAAGGCAGCAAATAGAAGGGGGAAAAAAAAAAAAAGAAGAAGCTCATTTTACCCAATGCAAAGTGAAGAAGGAAGAGTGACGCCCATACAAAGTTCATCATCCTATGGGTCCCGGCGTAGCCCTCAGACGCTGCTCTGCACTGCTCAGTTCCTCAAGACGTCCCAGAGCCGCGGCTCGGAGGCAGGAAATGACACGGAGGGGGGCTGGACGAGCAGCCCCCGCACCGGGATATAGGGTGTGGGGCAGCGGGACCCCCACCCCACGCAGGGTCAGGTTGGGCTGTGGGCTGTGCCGCAGGCAGCTGGTGCTTCTGGGGCCTGAGCTCTCAGATTCGGTTCCCGCTCCCTTAAATTCTTCGGGGATTTTTTTTTGATTTTTTTTTGTTTGTTTCTCAGCTGTCATTTCGCTTCCTGCCTCAGTTTCCCCATCAGAAAGAAGAAACGTCAGCAGCTGCAGGGTGAGGTGATAGAGTTATCTGAGTCCGCAGCACAGAGGAGCGCCCTATCTCGGGGAGGCACTTGGCGCATCCACACCCGTGGTGCTCAGGTGAGCATGGATATCAGTTCCTTTTTCCCCCTCTCACCTCTAAAAATAAAAACCAAAACCGGAATAATAAAAAAAAAGAAACGGAGAGAAACACAGGGGAAAGCAAAATGGTGCTGCTCTGCTTTCTGGTGCTGGGATGGAGGGTTCGGAGCCTTCTCCAAAAAGACAGCGGAACGCAGAATGGACTCAGGTGCTGGGGAGAGGAGCAGGAGGAGAAGGCCGGGGGTGGAGGCGATGGGGTGCACAGTGGGAGCTCCCAGAGCAATCCCTATGTGTTACACAGCGGGGAGAAGTGGGTTTTGTGAGAAAAAGATGTGGTTCCTATCACAGCTTGTGCCCTCACTGGGATGGGCACGGCGCTGGGTGCTGCACTGCCTCTCAACGTTGCAGGAAGCGGACGCTTTGGGGGTGCAATGGGAAGGAATGCACAGCCCGGGGGGTTCCTGTGGACCAAGAGAACTCTGGCAGCGGCAGGTGGTGCAGGATGAGACCATCTGCAGCTTAGAACACAGCAAACCGAGCCTGGAAACCTCTCATAGCCGCATGGCGCTGCTCCGCCAAAGGGATTTCTTGCATCGTCACGCGAAGCTCAGCAAAAGTTGAAGAGCAGAGGAACGAGTGGGCAGGAACAAGCATCCCCAAACCACGTCCCATCTCCTCAGCCTCCCCCCACCCCCCCAGTCCCTCGCACATCCCCATCCCCTGCACCATCCCCAAATCCCCCA
>NC_034432.1:1555097-1555404 GCF_002078875.1 Numida meleagris | reverse complement strand
GTGTTTTTGGAGCTGGTGGGAGGCACATCCGTGAGGATTCTGGTAACTTTCATCAGAAGGACTGATGGAGCGGGAAGGAGAGCTCCTGGCAAAACCTCAAGGCCGGATTCAGAGGGATTTCTGCTGGCTTGGGGCTGGGGTTGTTACAATCTGAGGACATCACGATCACAACGGAACACGCAGCACAACGCTGCTGGGGGAATCGATGAAATTCGGATTTCTTTGGGGCAACAGGGCAATGCAGTAGGGCGAGCAGACCCTTCGCACCGTGCTTGTTTTAGGGCTGAGTGCATCGCTTTTCCTGCTC
>NC_034432.1:1545040-1554753 GCF_002078875.1 Numida meleagris | reverse complement strand
GAGAGCAAAGCCCACGGAGCTCAGGATCTGCTGCCTCCCACCCAACGCCACTTAACCATTTTTGCTAGCAGCACGCAGGCAGGTTTTCTGGCTGGAGGAACGCAACACTCCCTCCGTGCTTTGGGTTTTAGCTTTTTTCCCTTGAGGTTTGTTCTTACCCAGTTGTAACACAGAACAACAGCATCATCCGAAGGGCAGCCAAGAAACGCGGCCAAACCCAACGTCTTCCCCATCCCCATGAAATAGGTTCCACGCTCCCATTTCAAATCTAACTCCTATTTTGTGCAATCCGTGCACTTTTAGGTCTTTTTATGTAGGAAAGCTCCCGTGCTGAAAATCAATCTGCAAAAGGTCGAGGGGCAGAGAGGCGCCCGGTGGCTTGAGCAACGCTTTGCACGTGGCGTGAACCAAACAGTGTGGGTTTTGCAGGAAGAAATCACGAAGCTGCAAGCTCCTCCCGGGGCACCCGGGTGCTGTGCTGCACACACCATGAATCATAGGGTCACGGAATACCGCAGGTTGGGAGGGAGGAGGGGGAGGGGACCCCCCCGAGGGGACCCCCCCAGCACCATCAGTGTGGGTTGTGGTTGGGGCTCTTTGCTGCAGATGCACCAGGAAGGTGAGCGCGCTCCCATCGCGCTCCTCTGCTTGAAGGATGCATCACGTCATTTCCCACCTTTCAGAGGAGGAACCAAAACTCGAAGGGAGATTAAAATCATGAAGTGGGCAAATGAGGCCACCCTGCTCACAATGCCCCGAGCTGATGACATTAGCAGGATTCCTGCGGAAGCGGCCGCAATGGGATGAGGTGGATGGATGGAGCTGCTCCTAGGGGACGCGGCGGGGAGGAAACCCGGAGCCATTCCTCCAGTGATGCTGGGATGGGGACAGGGATGGGGACACGGTGCGACCAGGACCAGTGGGCACAGAGCCGGGGCCGCTTCCCACTGCAGCTCCCGGGGATTTCTGCTCTTTCTGCAGGAATTTCTTCCCTAAACAGAGCTTTCCTGCCCTTCCCCGCTGCTTTGTAAACAGTGCTGGCTTTGGGCTGGGCCGAGTGAAAAAAAGCCCAGATGCTGGGAGTGAAAAAAAAATGCCATTTTAAATGGTAATTCTTAAAAAAATAATAAAAAAAAAAACCAACAACAACCAGCAAACCCAGCGCGCTGCAGGTTCCCCACTCTCCGTGCCCACATCCGCTGCGTGCGGGGGTGGCCGCGCTCGGAGCACCCGTCCCCACGCCGCGCCGCTCTGCGATGGCTTTTAGGGTGAGATGGGCACGGAGAGCAGCCTTGCTCAGCCCCGAAACCACACGCTGGAGCCATTTGCTTTGCAAATGTCCTCTCTTAATTAAACACAGCCCTGCTCGCTCCCGGGTGGTTTCCAGGCTGGAATGCGTTCGCTTCCCTTCTTCTCCCCGAGGAGCAGCTGCTCAGCGTCGCACGGAAGCGCTCAGGGCTTTCCCACAGCTCCGCCGCCTTCGGCCCCAATGTTTGGGAGCAGCTTCCTCTTCGGGATGGCTCCCGAGCCGCGGGAATGGGAAAGCAGGGAGGAAAGGGGATGCGCTCAGCACAGAGCTGCGTGTGTGGGCAGAGGAGAAATGGGGGGCCCGAGCACGGGGAGCACCGTGAGCATCCCCAGGGCAGCGCGCACCGCGTGCTGTGGGTGCTCTGTGTTGCTGCGCAGCGAGCAAAAGGTGGAGAGACACGGAGCTTTGCTTCATTCCTGAGGTTTAAAAGGACTTTTCCCCATTTAATAGAGTTTCCCAGCAGCTTTCGTATGGAGTAGCACGAGGCACGATCTGGTGACGGTGGGGATGGGCTGATGCTTGGACCACCCAGAGCCGTCCCCCATAGAGCTCTTAGGGGGCGTGGAGGGGGGATGAAGGGGGTGTGGGGCTGCTCAGGGTGCCCTGGGCATTGGCATTGCCTGGGGAGCACAGGTTCTTTCCAGGGCACTTCCACGCTTTTGGGCTGAGAAAAGCCTGAAATGGGATTTTCCAGAGGTCTGCGTGGTGGCAATCCCATCGCCCCCCACGGTTCACTTTGGTTGTGACAGAGGAGAAACACATTTTCTGCTGAAAAGCAAGGAAACAACTGCGTGGAACTCAGCGCCCCGAGTCCATTGGGCCACACATCCCAACCCAGATGGGGCCGCGCTCTGCAGAGCCCTTGGCAGAGATCGTCCCCAAATCCTCACTTTTTTTTTTTTTTTGCAAAGTTCCCGCAGAGTCGCAGACCTCACAGCACAGAGCTGCTGCCCACCGGGCTCCCATCGCCCAGAGCCGTTCTCCCCGTTCTCCCTTTTATTGCTTTTTTTTCAGAGCACACGTGGGGAAGGGGCTCTCAGTGCCACCGCTGCGTACTCGGTCTGCAACACAGGGTGGGAATTTATTAACACACGTGGGAACTCCTCCGGGTCTTTGCTTGGAAAGAAATGAGACCCTAACCCTGAGCCCACAGCTGGTTTCTGTGGGGTAAGTGGAGGGCAAAAGGAGCAAAAAGGGCAAAAAGAGCAAAAGAAAAAGAGCAAAAAGAGATGAAAGGGGGGAGGAGGGAATAGAAGTGCTGAAAAAGAGAAAAGGAAAAAAGAGAGAAAAGCAAAAAGAGCAAAAAAAGGGGGGGGGGAAGAGCCAAAAAAAAGAGATAAAAGAGATAAGAAAAGAGGGAAAAAAGAAAGAAGAGAGAAAAGCAAAAAGAGGGAAGAAAAGAAAAAAGAGAAAAAGGGAGCAAAAAAATAAAGGAAAAAAAGAGAAAAAAGCAAAAAAGAGCAAAAAGAGGAAAAAGAAAAAAGCAAAAAGCAAAAAGCAAAAAGAGAAGGAAAAATAGAGGGGAAAAAGCAAAAGGCAAAAAGAGAAAAAAAAGAGGAAAAAAAGCAAAAAGAGGAAAAAGAGAGAAAATGAGCAAAAAGTGGGGAAAAAAAACCAAGAGCAAAAAGCAAAAAGAGAAAAAAAAAAGAGAGGGAAAAAAAGAGGAAAAAAAGAGAACTGAGAACAACGAGGGGAAGAGGAGCAGCAAGAAAAAATAGCAGAAAAAAAATGGAGCAAAAAGTGCCCACAGAGAAAAAAGAGGAAAAAAAGGCAAAAAGAGAAAAAAAAAGGCAAAAATAGGAAAAAAAAAAAAGGGGGGAAAAAGAGGAAAAAAAGAGCCGTAAATCATTCACCCCGGGCCGGGGAAGCAGCTCACCTCCTGGCTCCGTCCTGCGGCTCTATGGGGCGGCGGGGGGGATCCGCGCTGCCGGGGGGGCTGTGGGGCGCCGGGACCCCCACCGCGGGGCTTTTGTCGGAGCCGCAGCATCAGCTGGATGGAGATGGCGAGGACCGAGGGCAGCAGAACCGCCGGCAGCCACTGCAGACACCGCGCTGCGGGGCGGGGGGGACGAGTTTCAGAGCGGTCGCATCGTGGCTGGGTTCGGTGTAACGGGGACGGGAGGAGAGGAGCGCGGGGAGAGCACGGGGCCGTGCAGCCAAGGGCACGGACCTGGGGGATTTCAGCGCGTGGGGACGCGAGGAGATGGAGAAAAGGGATTTCCAGGGCGCACCCGATGGGGAACCGCTGGCAGAACCGGGGCGGGATGGGCTGAGCGGGGCTGGGATCTGCTGGGATTGGGGATGATGGGCTCGGAGCACCCCCCCACCACCACCCCCGGTGGATTTTGCGGAGCTGAAGCAATGGGACGGGAGCGCTGGGAGCTCCGATCTGTTGCAGCCACGCAGCCCTGGATGCGGCGAGCGCGGAGCGAAGCTGCCCCCGTGGGACCCGAAATTGCATCCGTGCTGCAGCGCTGCAGGCGCCCAGCAAGCAGGGGATGGAGCAGAGCGACGGGAGCTGACCTGCGGTGCCGGGCCGGCTGGTGGCCGCGGTGACGTTCCTGCCCGTGCTGCTCTGCACGGCCGTGCAGCCCACGGTGCCGTGCCACGGCTCCGCCGGGAGCCAGGTGAGGCTCCAGGTGCTGAGGACACCGCGCTCATCCATGGAGGTGACCGTCACCGGGGTGACATTGCCGTGGTGCCAGCGGACGGTGTCCCAGCCCTCGGGGACGTCGTAGAGGTGGCAGAGCAGGGGGATGGCAGCCGGGGGTGGCTCGTTGAGATCCACATCCACGGGCAGAAAGATGGAGAGGGTGGGCTCGGTGGCATCTGGAGGCAGCGGGGACACCCGTGGGGTGGTGGCAGTGCCACAGCCCCGCAGCACGGAGCTGCGCCCTCGCCCCTCGCCCACTTTGTCCCCGCGATGTCCCTGCGCTCACCTGTGACCACCAACCTGGTGCCGTCCCCAAACTCCAAGGGAGAAGCGTTGGAACCGCAGTAATAAAACCCGGAGTCCTCCCGCTGCACAGCGCTGATGCGCAGGGAAAACGAATCCCCCGCTCTGCTCATCCCCGAGTATTTTCCATCTGAACGTGAGTAATTCGAGCTCCGGTAGATGAAGAGCAAGCTGCTGTCCAGCTGCTCCCGGTACCAATTCACGGACCTGTACCGATCCACATCCCGTTCACTGCCAGTGCTGCAGTTCAGCTCCACCGTGTCCCCGGGGCGGACCCAGAGCTGCGCCGGGCGCTGCTGGATCCACGGCTGCACCAGGGCAGCTCCTATGGGGTGAGCGGGTCTGAGCGTGGGGCAGCCCCACATCTGGGTTTTACCAGGATTTGGCAGCTCGGAGCCCTGTGTGGGCGCTGGCTGCTGCCCCAGAGCACAGCGCTGCCTCGGCCCCGGCACAGATCCTTTGGGAAAAGGGAATTTTGTGGCTCAAAGAGCCCCGCGGGCGCTATGCAGAGCTGCCCTGCCCCGGGCACGAGGTGTCAACCCCATGTGGGGGGCACAGAAAAAGGGACACGGGGAGGGAAGGCAGCGGTGCATGGTGGGGTATGGGTGGGATGGTCGCAACGGATTCAAACCGGAACAGAGATCGCACCGAGAGTCGAAGGGTAAAAGCAAATATTGTGGAGAAATCAACTCCATCAGCAAATGGCATCGATGCGAGCCCCGCAACTGCCCCCCTCCCTCTGCTCAGACCACTCAGCCAACGCCAAGCGCTGCACGGGGAGAAAAGCGGGGCTGGGGCAGCACTTACCGGGCAGCAGCAGCAGGATGACACGGGCCGGGCTGCAGGGCATGCTTGGATGGTGCTGAGCACAGCTGCACAGCCTCAGGCTGCTCTCAGCTCTTGCAGAAAGCTCTGAAAGGGGAAATTTGGGGTGGGACGGGGCCCGGGGCCGAGGAGGAGCCTTCCTGTGCCGCATCCTGCGGCCGAGCTTATGGCCGAGGTGACACTAATGATGGGACGAGGAGCCCGGGTGGCATTTGGGGTCACAAGGAGAGGAGGGGGGGAACGTTGGGAAGGGGACAGAGGCCGGGAAATGAAAGCAGCCACGCAGCCCCGACTCTGCCACCCCCATGCCACGCGCTCGCTGGGGCCACGAGCTCCGCTCTCGTTTGCAAAATGGAACTGAACCCCGGCTCCACGTTGCATGAGGGATTTTGTTGCCCTGCATTCTGTCTTTGCAACCCCCCCCCACTCCCATCCCAGGCCTTCATCCCTGCATTGCTCCCCCCAGCGCAGCCCCGTGGCCACTCCAGGGTTTGGGGCTGGGACTGAGCTCCCTGCACCTGCACCGAGCGTGGCACCCGGATGGGGACACACAGAGCACAGCTCCAACGCTGAGATGGTGCCCATGGGCTGTGCAGGACATCAGGGGACAGGGGGGGACATGGAGGGACCGGGAGGGTGGGGGGGGAGCATGGGCTGCTGGGGGCCATCAGCAGGGTGAGGGCAGCTCGCGTGGGCACTGCGTGGTTCCTGCAGCCGGAGCAGCGCTGCGGTCACGCTCGCCTCGCTCACTTTGCCACCCCCCCCCCTGTTGTTTTGTCACCTTTCTGTTGTTTGTTTGCACGCAGCCCCTGTTGTCGTCATCCCCCACCCTCAGTGCTGCCCTCAGACCGTTGGCTTCGGAGTGTTTTGCCGTCTTTGCTCGACCACAAGAGCAGAGCGTGGCGGGCAGGGCTGGGGGGAGCGAAACTGCCTTGGGTCCTTTGTCCTTTGAACGTCACTTGAAGGTCGCTTTGGTGAGAGCCCGATGCGAGGATGGCTGGGGGGAGTGGGGGTCGGTCCCCAGCAGGGCTTTGGCACCGCAGCGCGCTGTGGTTTGCAGTGCCAGGTGCTGGGGCTGCCTTCTCACCTCACCCTGAGTATTTGGGGGGGAGCAGAGGGTCCTTGAGGGGCCACCTCCAGCTCTGAGCATGGCAGAAATGTTCAAAACCCAAATATCCATGTGTTCACCCCACCTGGGGGTCCCTGGCAGCACCTGGCTTGGGAGCCGCGGTGCGTTCCAGCAAACCCAGAGCAGGATGTGATCCTCACAGGGACACCGTGGTGCTCACAGGGACACTGTGACACTCCTGGAGACACCGCTTCCATGTGGGATCGCCATCGTCCTCTAGGAGACACCGCAACACTCGTGGGGACACCACGAACCTCATGGGGACACTGAGACCCTCACGGGGACACTGAGCCCTTCATGGGGACACCACAGTGCTCATGGGGACACTGAGACCCTCGTGGGGACACTGAGACCCTCGTGGGCACATTCAGACCCACATGGGGACACTGAGTCCCCCATGAAGACACAGTGACTCTTGTGGGGACGTTGATTCCTTTGCGAGACACCATATCCTCATGCGCATGATCCATCCCTTATGGGACATCCAGGCCATGCAGGGACACCACAATCCTAAAAGGGGCACCACCACCCTCCTGGGGACACCGTGGCCCTGAGAGGGAAATAGTGACTCTGATGGGGACGCGGTGTCCACGTGGCCAGGAGGCGTTGCTGCCACGGCCCCGCGCTTTGAGCAGCGCCCCGTCCCGCCGCGCTCTGCAGAAGGGCTGCGCCGCACCGATGGCACCCGGGGGTTCCTCCTGCACAACGGTGCTGGCGACCACGGGGCTCCTGCTGCCGCTGTGCCTGGGTGTGTGCTGGGGACGGGGCCGGGGGGGCTGATGCTAACAAGGCGCTGGGGGCTGGGGCGGGCAGTGACCCCCGCTCAGTCCCCGCAGCGCTGCTGGAGCTGTGGCAGCCGGAGCCTGTCCTCTTCGTGGAACCCGGGGACGCAGTGCGCATCAGATGCATGGCAGATGCTAAAATGGATGGTAGAGGCAAGGTGCTGTGGTACCGGCGCAGCCCTGGAGAGCCGCCCCGACTGCTTCTGACCTGCATAGATGGAAGGCGGGATGGATTCTCCTGTGAGTATCGGACGTACCACGCTGTGCTGCACATCGACGCCGCCCGCCCTGAGGACACCGCTCTGTACCTCTGTGCAAGCTCCATCACCCCCAAGCTGCAGTTTGCCAACGGCACCGTGCTGCTGGTGGGAGGTAGGAGGGGGTGGGGGGACCCCAAGACCCCGTTGGATGCGACCCCCGTGACACCCACTGAATGGGACCCCTCTGTCTGCCCCATCTCACACAGCCCCTCACTTCCTCCCCACCAAAGGGCATCCCCGTGTCCTCCAGTGGGTTGGGACCCCCAGATCCCTCCTTTGGTTGGGACTCTCCATGCTGCCCTCCCTGGATGGGCACCCCCCACATCATCCCACTGGATGAGACCCCTACAGATCCTCACTGAGCATGCCCCTGCAGGTCCCCCATTGCATGTTGTCCACCTTCCACATCCTCCCTGTTGAAATGGAACCTCGTGCCTCCCTCAGTGCTTGTGACCCCCATGTCCCCCCCAAAAAACAGACCCCCCCACTCCCCCTGGCACTATGTAGGGGCCCCTACTGAGCTCCCTTTCTGCAGACAGCTGGAGGACCCACAGCTGGGTGCAGGTTCTGGCCACACACGGGTCCCCCCACTCCCCTCTCAGCACCATCTGTGCTGTGGGTGCTGCGGGTGGCCCCGTCGTCATCTCCTGGACAGGGGGGGAACGACCCCCAGAGATGCTAGGGCTGGGGAATAGCACAGAGCTGCTGCTCAGCCCTGGGAAGCCTGGGGGGCTCTGCAAGGTTCGCTTCAATGCTTCCGGCCCCCACGTCCAGAGGAGCACGGAGCTGCATGAGGCTGCGGGTGAGCACAGGGCCGGGAAGGTGGGGGAAAGGAGAGTGGGGTGACCCCTCTTTGTGGCTCCTTCCAGCTGGGACACATGGGGGGAAATTGAGGCAGTGCGATGCTGGGGTGGGGATCAGAGGAGAGTGATCTGGGGGGGGTCAATGGGGTCGTTGTAGCTGTGGTGGGGGCATGGGGGGAGACAATGGGGTCATTTTGGCGTTGATAGAGGCTGTTGGGAATCCACAGGAGGATACTGGGGGACAATGGTGTCTCTGTGGCAATGATGGGACATGGGCTGGCCCCCAGGTGGATGCCCGCTGCCCATCTCCATGGGAATGGCCGCAGCTGGGACACTGCTGCTGCTGCTCAGCCTCTGGATCGGTGCCCGCTGCCTCATCCCTGCACAGGCAGGTAAGGAGTGGGACAGGGACAGGGGGTGTCCTCCTGCCCCTGCTGTCCTCCACTGTCCTTTGCACCCTTCTGGGGCTGCTCCATCCCACAGTGCCATCCTCAGTTCCCCCCATCCTCAGTTCCCCTCCGTCCCCCACTTCCCCATCACCCCAACCCCGTGCTGGGGCCGTGTTTCTGTCCCATCCTCAGGCCACCAGCCGACGGTCCCAGAGCACCCAGAGCCGCAGGTGGGGGTCCTGGTGGGGGTGGCGGGGTGGACAATGGTGGACAGTGAGGGGATGTGGGGCACAGTGGGGGTCAGTGAGGGGCAATGAAAGGCAATGTGGGGATGTGGGGAACAGTGGGGGGCAATGGGGTGTCAAAGAGGGACAGTGGGTGGCAATGGGGGGGTGTGGGGGACGATGGGGACAATGAGGTATCAATGAGGGGCAATGGGTGGCAAAGAGGGGATGTGGGGGACAATGAGGGACAATGGGGGACAATGGGGGACAATGGGGTGTTGGTGGGTGGATGGTGGGGGATTGTGTGGGGGGACAGTGAGGCCCCTGTGGGGATGGTGGGGGGTGTTGGGGACATTGGTGGATGGAGGTGGCAGTGGAGGGACAGGGGGGTCCTTGTGAGGGGGACATGCTGCCCCCCAGGCGGCTGCACAGCGGGGCCGGGGGGTGTCAGGGGACATGGCGAGGCTGGAGCCGCGGTGACGGTTCCAGTGACGGTGTCGGTGCCACAGGAAGAGCTGCTGTACGCGCACCTCACCCTCGCGGGGCCCACGCCGCCATGACACCACCAGGCCCCACAGACAACACCACCGCGGTGCTGAGGCTTCCCCGACCGCTTTGCCCAGAGTTAAAGAAATAAAAGGGCTTTAAGCTTCAAAACCAGCCTGGGCCACAGCGCGCTGCTCTCGTTCTGTCCCCACACCTCCCGCGAAATGTCCCCACCCCACCGTCCCCATGGCCCCCGCCTTCCGCGACCTCCCGCCGCCAAGGGGGCGCTGTCCGCCCTCCCTCTCTCTCTCTCTCTCTCTCGGCCTACAACTCCCGTCGTGCCCCGCGGCCGCTCCGCCCGCCCCCGCCGCCATGGGGGCCGCCGTCTTCTTCGGGTGCGCGGGCATCGCCTTCGGCCCCGCGCTCGCCCTCGTGCTGCTGACGGTGGCGGCGGAACCGCTGCGGGTCATCATCCTGGTGGCAGGGTGAGAGAGGGCCTGGGGGGGAGCGGCTTTGAGGGGACGCTGGGGGCCCATAGGGCCTATAGGGA
>NC_034432.1:1537677-1544857 GCF_002078875.1 Numida meleagris | reverse complement strand
TGGGGGCTGAGAGGGGCCTGGGGGAGCTGCTGCGGTCGTGAGGGGGCCCGAGGGTGCTGTCTGGGGGGCCTAGAGGTGCCCTTTGGGGGCTGCGGGGTGTTGGTAGCTCTGGGGGTCTTTGGGGGTGCGTGGGAGGGCAGGGGGACACCCCCAGGACGTGGGGCCTCCTCTCCCTGGGATGCAGGAGCCAGGCCTGGCTCTAACCTGCCCTGTTCTGCCTTGCCTGGTGCTGTTCTCGGGGCAGGTCTGGTGGCACAGCCCCCCACCCAGGGGAGGTTTTGCACCGGTTGTGTGCTGTCCCACAGCCCCGTGGGCTGCAGATGAAGCTGCAAGTTTTTGTTGCAGCAGGAAGGCTGCACGAATGAGAGCAGCTGTGTGTTGTCTGTCATGGTGCTCAGCTCGTCCCCAGGTCGTGGCTCCTGCCAGGGCTTTGCTGCTGCCACAGGTTAATGCAGGGGCTCACTGTCCGGGACGGAGACAGGAGTGGATCCGAGCCAGCCCTTTCTCACTGCACTCATCTTTCCAGGGACAGGCCCTTGAATGAGCCTTCCAGGGGCGCAGAACTGAGCGCCTGGAAGCTTCAGGCCCTGCTTCCTAGGGCAGCAGCTGTCCTCAGAGAAGGTTGACATGGCCCTGAGAGAGAAACGAAGATTTCTGTCTCCAAATCTGTTTGATTTTCAGCTGTGCACTTTCTCCTCGAGCAGATTGCCACATCTCACATGACAGTGACCAAACAGCAGACTCTGTCACCAAAACTTCCTGTGCTGCACGTGTGACCTGGAGCCAAGACAAACCACAGCAGCAGCTGATGGCGCAGCATGTCACTGCTGCGTGATCCTTACCTCCGGATCCTAAGTGGAAGTGCTGCCGGGGTTCCCTGTCTCAGCTCGCTGTTTTCTCTCCACAGAGCGTTTTTCTGGCTGGTGTCCCTGCTCCTGGCCTCTCTCATCTGGTTCATTTCGGTCCATCTCAGCGACCAGGGCAATGCCAGGCTTCAGTACGGCCTCCTCATCTTCGGGGCCGCTGTCTCCGTCCTGCTGCAGGAGGCTTTCCGATTTGCCTACTTCAAGCTGCTGAAGTAAGGGCCCATCCACGGGCAGCACTCCCTGCTCCCTCACCCCAGGTCCTCTCAAGCCATGTACTGAGCGACTTGATCTGGTAGTTGTGGTCACTGCTGACCTCTGATTTTTATCCACAAAGTTTCTTCCTCCTTAGATCCTGCACTGGAGCTGTTCTCCTTTACTCCAGACGTGTTTATAACAAGCCCTTCCCATCCTGTTTGACAAAACTCCCTTTGTAAGGCAGATCCCCATGCAGGCCCTGTTCCTCCTCACCTCGTCACACTTTCTCTTCTGCCCAAGCAGGAAAGCGGATGAAGGCCTGGCGACGATCAGCGAGGACGGCCGGTCGCCCATCTCTCTCAAGCAGATGGCGTACGGTGAGCACGGAACCAAGCAGGCATCAGGTGGGCACAGCGCAGCCACGCTTGGTCACAGCTGATGCCCTTGTCCCCTCCGCAGTGTCAGGTCTGTCCTTCGGCATCATCAGCGGCGTGTTCTCAGTCATTAATATCCTGGCAGACTCCATCGGGCCGGGCATCGTCGGGATCCACGGGGACTCACCGTACTACTTCATCACCTCGGGTGAGGCTGGGGGCTGGCTTGGTCCTGCCCCGCCGCAGCGGGGAGGCGTGGTGAGCTCTGAGGGGGTCTGTGTCACCCTCTTCCCGCAGCATTCCTCACCATGGCCGTCGTTTTGCTCCACACCTTCTGGGGAGTGATCTTCTTCGACGCATGCGAAAGACGCCGCTACTGGTGCTTGGGGCTGGTTGTCGCCAGTCACCTCGTGACGTCGGGGCTGGTGAGTTTGGTGCGCCGGAGCAGACTACCTCTGCACCAAAAGCTGTCCCCCAGGTAAAGCAGCCGTCATCAGATGCCCATCTGGGGACAGGGAGGGGATTGTAGGGACCCCCACCGGTGTTTCAGGCTCCCTCTCTGCCTCAGGGGCGTGGGGCAAGTCCTGTCTCTCTCATGCACCTCACGGCCAGGTCAGCCTGCTGTGCTGTGCCTGGGGGACGTGGGATTTAAGCAGGGTTGGTGGAGGGCTGCAGGTCAGCCAGAGGATTATTTGCTGAGCTTCTGGTGGGAAACTTGTAGGCAGGAGTTTTAGCCAGGCTTACCAGAGCGCCGCTTCGCTTGGAGGCAGCTACAGAAGAGGAGGGCTCCCCTTTCCCCACACCCTGCAGCCGTTTCACAAGGGCCTTGGAGGTGCCTTGGGGTGGCTCGCAGGTGTTGACATTTCTAACTGTTCTCTGTCCCCGCAGACATTCCTGAACCCCTGGTATGTGGCCAGCCTGGTCCCCATTTACATCATCACCATCTGTATGGGCGTCTGGGCCTTCTTCACAGCCGGGGGCTCCTTCCACAACATCCTCAAGTGCCTCTCCTGTAAGGGGTGGGCTGGGCAGGGAGGGGCGTCTGAAGTGGGGGTGTCACTGCTGCCAGATGGGGTCTTTTGTGGTCTGATTTTTGTGTGGAGCCAGGAGTTGGACTCGATGATCCTTATGGGTCCTTTCCAGCTCGGGTTATTGTATGGTTCTGTGCCCTGTGGGCATTTTGGTGGCTCAGCCTCAGCTGCCAGGGTGCAGGGAGGACTGTGGGCTCCGGGTGTCTGCAGCACCAGCTGTGGGGACGTGGGAGGATGGGTGTCCCCTGGACCTGCCTGCCTGTCACCAAGCAGCAGCCGCATTTCCTGGCTGTGGGGGGATTTATGTCAAGCCACAAGCAAGCCCCCACCCCAAAACAGCCCTGCTCCCTCTGTTGCTAAACGCTTACTCTCTTCTTCCTTTCTTTCCGGGACTCTCTCCCCAGGCAAGCAGGAGGATGACAGCAGAGTGATGATGTACTCAGCACTGCAGGTGCCTTTTGAGGACTGAGCAGCGATGGCAGCCCTGCCCGCCCGCACCGCCTCGATACCCAAGTGCCCTGTTTTTGGCAGCTGGGAGGTCTCGGTGCTGCCTTCACTTACGCTGAGGCTGCGGTGCTCCAAGCGGTGCCAGGGCAGCCCGGGGAAGGTTTGCTCCTCCAGAGCTCCTGAATGGCTCCGCTGGGTTCAGCTGAGCCCCGGTGCAGCCGCTCCCCACTGAACAGCCCCCTCGCCCACCCTGACCTGGAGCTGTGGCACAATCTCTGCTCCGAGCCCCATCCCTTCCCTGCTGCCCACTCTGGGCACCTTTTGGGGCAGTTTCTGTCTGGTGCCGTGCTGTAGCCTCGTGGGCACCTCAGGCCGTAGCGCTCCCATTAGCTTCGTTAGTGACTTTCCGTTAGACTTCTCTTACAGGGTATCTCTGCAGGGCAAGCGCTGGGAGAAGATCTGGGTGCCCCTGGGGCTGCTGCGGTGCCCCCCAGGCATGGGAGAGGACCCCTCCTCCCTCACCTTCCCCAGCACGAGGGGCTCTGGGCCGTGACTCTGGGACCACCCCCCCTCCTCAGTGTTCAATCCTGGCTGTGCAGCCCACGCTCCCATTCCCCTTTCGTTTTTGGGGCATGGAGCCCCCCCATAGCCAGCAAGGGCTGGGGGCTGCTCTGCCCTCCCCAGCTTGCTGCTCTCCCATTCTTTTTTGGGGTTTTGTTTTGTTTCATTTTTTTTTTCCAAGTGTCTGGGAGCTGCTCCGTGGCCGGGGGAGGGAATGAGTCTGTTAAATTATTTTTTTGATTCAGAGTAAAACCCTTTTAATAGTGATGAGTATTCACGGCAATAAGATTTCAGGGATGGAAGTGGAGGAGGCGGGGGGAGGGGGTGAATGGGGTCAGTGCTCCCCAACCTGCTCTGCCTTCACCTCCCAGCTGGGGGGCTAGGATGGGGCTTTACTTCCAGTGGGGCCCCTTCTGTGGGGCTGAGCCCCACCACGCTCTTCCTGGGGGGGCCCCTTCCCGGCTCAGGGCCGGCGGCCCTCGTCCGAAGCCGCGCGGCGGGAGGAGGCCTTGAAAACAACGTCCTGCTCCTGTGCCCTCCGGGTGCTGCCTTGCGGGAGATGGGCCAGGATGAGACCCTCCATGAGGATGGGGTGGGGGGGGAATCCCAGCGCTCCCCTTTGGGGGTGAGGGTTCCTCGGGGGGCTCTCACCGAAGCCGTTTGTTCACGAAGTGAACGGTGAGGAAGAGGCCGAGGCAGCCGAGGACGGTGCCGAAAATGATGGCGATGACTTCACCTGTGTGACCCCCGCAGAGGGCTCAGGGTGGGCAGGGGGTGTCCCCACCCCCGAGAGCCTCCGTGGTTGTGCTTTACCTGTTGAATATCCCTCGGGACCTGCAAGAGAAGAGCCAGTGCTGAGAGCTGGGGTCTCCAGGGCCATTGTGGGGTCCCCTGCATCCATCCCCGGGCTCAGCTCTCACTGCTGGTGAAGGACGCCAGCACCGGACGCTGGTTGAGGTCCTGGGGGTCCCGAAAATTGTCCTCCAGGCGCTCAGCTGAGGGCTCATCGGCCGCTGTGGCGTACAGGGAACCCTGCAGCTGCTCCAGCTGCAACGGGAACGGGGCGGCTGCGAGCTCCGTCCTCACCCCAACGGCCCCAAAAGCCCCAAAGCCGTACCTGGGCCATGCTGATGCGGACGGGCTGCTGGAAAACAGTCCAGAGCACGCTCTGCAAGCAGGGCGGGGTGGTCAGGGACCCGTTGTAGCGGTAGTAGCGGTCCAGGCGCTCAGGCAGCAGCTCCTGCACGCTGAAGGAGGGGATGGACGTTGTCTGCCCTGCGGGGGACAGCAGCGTGGGGTCCCCCTGCCTGCGCCGTCCCCTCTGTCTCCCACGCGCTGCCCTCTCGCTCGCGCATCGCTGTCTCACCGGCGTAGCGGATGCTGCCCAGATGGTTCAGGATGTTGGCGTAGGCGGCGTTGGGCTCATCGCCAACCTGGGGGGATTGAGGGGGGTGCGGGGGGCTCGGGGCCTTGCCATAGGGCTGGGGTGTGGCAGGGGGCCGTCCCCACCCCGTACCTCCAGCAGGATGCCGAGCACGGCCAGCCCGGCCGCGTGGTGCTGTGCCTCGCTGGCATTGGCGAAGCGCTCCACGTCGTAGTGCACCACGTGCATCTGCGGCACCGTGGGGCCGGGACCCCCGGCTGTGCCCTGTGCCACCCACCCTGCCCCACTCCCTTCCCCTGCCCCTGTCCTGGACCCATTCTGTGCTGGTTTCTGCACCTGAACCTGTTCCTGCACCTGACTCCCTCACCTATACCCATCCTCACACCCATTCCCATGCTGATTCTTGCACCCAGACCTATTCTTGCACCCATTTCCCATGCCCACACTCATTCCCATACCCATTCCCGTGTCATTTCATATACACAGAGCCATTCACCTACCCTTTCCCTTGCTGATTCTTGCACCCAGACCCATTCCTACACCCATTCCCATGCCATTTCCCAGACCCATTCCCTTATCCATTCCCTTGCTTGATTCCTGTACCCAGACCCATCCCTGTGCCCATTTCCCTCACTGGGACACGTTCCCATACCTGTTCCCATACCATTTCCCACACCCAGGCCCATTCCCGTGCCAGTTCCCATACCTTTTCCCACACCTGTACCCATTCCCATACCATTTCCCACACCCAAACCCATTTCCACACCTGTTCCCATGCCATTTCCCACATCCATACCCATTCCTGTGCCCATTTCCCACACCCAGACCCACTCCCGCACGCCCCCTATACCTCCGCGGGTGCCCGGCGCCCATCCAGGAGATGCTCAGCCCCCTCGGGATGACCGCTCCGACCCCAGTGGAAGTGGAGCTGTGCAGCAGCGAAGCTCCGGGGCAGCCCCCCCAGGTGCAGGGTGGGCGGCAGCGCCAGCACCGCTGTGGGGAATACCATGGGGGGGCTGAGTGGGGCTGTGACCCGGGGATCCCCGGCACCCCCCCAGACCCCGGTCTCACCGGTGTGGCCGTTGTTGGTGAGACTGAAGGTGGGAACAGGGGGGTGGTCGTACCCCTCGGGGCGGATGGGGGGCAGCGAGGGGTCGGGCAGCGCCCGCTGCGTTGCAATGTCGATGGGGGATTGGGATCGGCCCCCGCATGCTGGGTGTCCCTCGGGCCAGTGGTGCTGCCCATGGGGACCTGCGGGGTGACAGCACGGGGACCCATGGGGACAGTGCTCCCCCAGCCCTATGACATACCTGGGGCACCACGTGGATCTAAATGCTGTTGTTTTCCCCCCAAAACCGGCCCCGTGGGGACATTGGTGACGTTCCCAGCCTGGTGCCACCACTAATCTGGGGACATTTTTCCAGCTGGTGAAGCAGGGACAAAGGCGGCCGCTCAGGCGGCCTCCGCTGACCCCGCTGCAATGGCACCCGTGGGGTCCCCGTCCCCACAGAGGGGTTTAGCGGGGATTTGGCCGGGGCCAGACCCTAATTGGATTTGGCAGTCGAAGCGGGGCCCCACGCCTTACGTAAAGGAGCACAATGGGCCCATTGGGGTCTTGGCATTGGGGGGGGGGCGTGGGGGGGCTATCACCCATCTGACAGCCTCCAACCATGGGGGGGACCTGGGTTATGGGGGTGGTCACCCACTGAGCAGCTTCTCATCTGGGGGGACCCCTCCGCTCTGCAGCAGCACTGGGGCCAGACCCTGGGTTACAGTGAGGTGTCTGGGGGGGGCAATGGGGATTTGGGGTGGGAACGAGGTGCCTGAGGTGGGGAGGGAGCTGATGCTATTGAGGTGCCTGAGGGAGAGCAGTGGAGTTTTGGGGTGGGAATGGGGTGCCCAAAGTGAGGGCGATGGGGATTTGGGGTGGGGTGACCCCGGGTTCCATTGAGGTGCCTGGGAAGGGCTCACCCCAGCGCTGCTGCACGGACCCCACTCACCCTCATACGTCCAATGAGGACCTGTGGAAGAAGCAGAGGTGTTGGGGGAACTCTGGGGGGGGTTCAGGGTTTTTGGGGGTTCCCCCAACCCAGGGGGTCCCCCAACCCTTCCCCAGGGCCCTGCCATGGTCACAGAGGGGTGACATCAATGGGGGGCAGGCGAGCTGCGAATCGGGGTGAATTCCTGCAGAAATGGACAATGGGGGGGGGCACTCACCAGCAGGCAGCGCAGGGCACAGGGCCCCCAGCAGCAGGAGGGCGCGCAGCATGGCGGGGGGAGCTGCTGGGTGCTGCTGCCCGGCCTTAAATACCCCCCCGGGAA
>NC_034432.1:1534459-1537283 GCF_002078875.1 Numida meleagris | reverse complement strand
GGGCTGCTCGGAGGGGCACATGGGGGCACTGAGGGGAATGGGGAGGAGCGCTCAGACAAAGCCCCGCCCATCCCCGTGCGCGTTCCCGCGCCCCCCACGCGCGTTCCCACGCCCGCGCACGCCCCGCCCCCACGTGGGCGCACACGCGCCTGTTCCCCCCCCACTCTATTATGTAACGGCGCTGAGGCGACGCCGCGCTCCCATTGGCTGAGCCGCCCGCGAGCCGAGCCGGAGCCGCCAGCCATTGGCTGAGCGGGAGGTGGGCGGTGCTGAGGTCCGTCTCGTCGTGCCGGTGGGACCGGGCCGCGAGTGGGAGCTCAACGATCGCTCCCGTAGCGTTACCCGGCCCGGCCCGGCTCCACCGAGACTTTCTCCGCTCCCCGCCACGCCCGGCGCTGTGTCCGCCGCCCGGCAGGGGGCGCTGTGTCGCGCCGCACCGCCGCCTCGCCACATGGAGGGGCGTGGCCACGGCCCCACCCTCCCAACCAATCGCCGCGGGGCAGCGTCCGCATTGGGCACGGCGTGCTGCAGTGCGAGCCAATCAGGGAGAAGAGGCGTGACTGCTAGAGGCGGCTCCGCCCACTACCAGGAGTGCGACAGCCAATAGGAGCGCAGGGGGCGGGGCGACGGCAGAGGCACGTGCGGCCGCGCACGTGTACGCGTGGGGCAGCCGCAGCCGGGGCGGAACCGGCGCCGGTGCCGGGACAGCGCTACCGGGAGCGGGACGGGGACGGCGGGACGGGGAGAGTGGCACCGCGCGGGCACGGCCCCGCCGCAGCGGCTGCCGCCGGCAGGTGGGTGGGTGCGGGGCGCCGGGAGAGGGGGTGAGGGGTACCGGTACCGGGGGAGGGGAACCGGGAACGGGGAACCGGGGGGGGGATGGGAGTATAAAGGAGCGGGGGGGCCGGGAGGAGATGGCTGGAGCCGCTCCTCTGGGAAAGGGAAAATTATTTTAAAAAATAATAATAATAAAAGATGAATGAAAAAACGACAGGAAAAAAAAAAGGTTAAAAAAATGAAGGAAAAAAAAAGGATAAAAAGGGTAAAAGAAGAAAAGGTGAAGAAAAGACGGAAAAGGTTAAAAATATAGACAAAAAAATAAAAAAGATTCTTAAGAAGGACAATAAAAAGATGTGGATGCCCCTTCTCCCATTGATTTCCCCATTTCCAGGTGACTCCAACCCCAGGAGCTGCGTTTTGGGGCCCCCATGGAGCCCTCACGGCACTCCCCCAGTTCTGGTGATGGCATCGGGACTGAGACCCCCCCCAGAGCCCCCCCAGGGCCCCCCAGGTCTGAGCGGGGCCGCAAGAGGAGGGCGGGGGGGGACCCGGAGCTGCCCCTGGTGCCGCGCGGTGCGAAGCGGCCGAGGGATGGGGACGGGGGTCCCCGGCACAGCACCACCCCCCCCAGCGACGGCGACCGCCTCTTTGCCCAAAAAGTGAGTTTTTGAAGGAAAAAAAGTAATGCTGACCCCAAAACCATTGTGGTGTGGGCTGGGGATCGGTCCCTAGAGTGCTCTGCCTCCGTTTCCTCATTGAGCGGTTTTGGGGTGTCTGCGGGGGGGGGAGGGGGGTTGTTGGAGGCTTCATGGGGACGGTGGCCTTCATCCTTCTCCTCCTCCTCCTCGCAGTGCCGGGAGCTGCGGGGCTTCATCCGCCCCCTGACGGAGCTGCTCAATGGGCTGCGCATGGGGCGCTACGACAAAGGTGGGTGCCCCAGGACCCCAAAACCACGGCATGGGGACTCACGGCATGGGAGTTCCACCACCACGTCCCCATAGTGTCCCCAACACCCCTCCCATGGGATGGAGACTTATGGCACAAGGGTTCCATCCCCATGCCAGCCTATACAGTGACCCCAAAACCTCTCCGTAGCACTGGGATTTATGGTATGGGGTCTCCATCCCTGCATCCCTGTGTCCACTTCACGGGACAGGGATTTGTGGCATGGTTGTTCCGTTCCCAAGTCCCCACGGTGTCTCCAGAATTGTCCCTTGGAATGGGGATTTATGGAAGGGAGCTCCATCCCCGTGGCCCCATGGCATCCCCAAACTCACCCCATGGGACAGGGATTTATGGCATGGGGGGATCCCGCCCCATAGGGCTCAGCAGCTTCCAGCAGAGCGTGGCCATGGACAGGATCCAGCGGATCATCGGCGTCCTGCAGAAACCCGAAATGGGGTGAGTACCCACCCCCCAAAACAACAAAACACCCCAAGGATCTCCTCTCCGTGAGGGGCTCCGCAGCCCCCAAATGCTCCCGATGTGGGGCTGGGGGCTGACGGGCCCCCTCCACCCCACAGCGCGCGCTACCTGGGGACCCTGCTGCAGGTGGAGGTGATGCTCAAGGTGTGGTTCCCCCACGTCGCCCCCAAATCCAGTCCTGAGCCCGACCCCGTCGGGGTCCTCCTGCTCCTCCGCGACCGCCGCAGCGCACACGGGGACGGCACCACATCGGGGACATCGGGGGGGACATCGGGGACTGCATCAGGGGTGACATCAGAGATGACACCAACAGGGACAACACACCCCAAGTGCCCCCTCCCCGCCCGGACTGGGGCCCCCACGCCCCCCGCAGCGCCAGACGTGTGACAGTCCCCAGCACCGGATTCCTTCTTGGTTTTGGGGTTTATTTTTTTGCCTTTTTCTGTTTGTTTTTTTTTTTTAATTGTTTGTTTGGGTTTCTTTTTTAATTATTGTTTTGAAAGCGGGGGCAGGAGGCAGCGCCCCATCCCTGGACTGTGAGGACGACCTTGAACGAAGTGGATTTTTTGGGTCCCTGCCCCAACCCCACAGACACGCAGCAGGGCCACCCCCCCAACCC